>NC_137654.1:4993661-5041161 GCF_963422515.1 Blennius ocellaris
GAGGTCTTTCAGGAATTCAGTGTAGTCCTTGCAGGGGAGCTTGGGTTCCCTTGTGCTTGGTGATGGTGTGGATGCCTTTCCAAATATTCCCCTGTGTTTTTCGGGTTCCTGGAAATACTTCTGGCTTTTAAGTACGTGAGCGCACTTTGCTTTTCTTATAGCGCGGTTGAGATTTGCTGATCTTGGAGCCCCTGCCTCCACATATTTGTAGGCAGTGTGCTTTTCTTTTAGCAGAGCATGTACCAGAGTTTGTGGCCAGTGATGCCGGTAACGCCTTGATTAGTTACACGCAACTCTGTTTATGACCACGTTTTTTCAGGAACAAGTAATCTAACGTGTTGCTAATTCCAAACCAGTGATCAGATTCAAGTAACTTGTCCAAGTCACTGTGCGTGACTCTTATAGTCAGTGGTTTAAGTGGGGGAAAAAACAAGTGCCGATCGTCCCCTTGGTGACCTGCTTTGTTATCGTAGTGTGAGATTTAAAAAATGTTGGCAGACTTCTAATAATTTCACCCACAAAAATTAAAAGGAAAGAATAAGAGGGAGAAAGAGAGAGAGAGAGGTGAGTGGATGTCACTACACACCATCCTGAATAAGTTCATATATACTTTTATTGTCCCTGTTGGGATTTTCTTCTTTTATCAGCCTGTACAGCATTGCGCGTGTTTGCTGTAATTTAATTTGAATATTGTAGTTAAAATGATGGCGAACTGGACTGGATGAGATGGACTTTGGTGTTTCTGTTATTTTGGCCGCATCATTCACATCCATAAGGGTCAGAATATTAGAAACGCCTCTGAATGCTGGACTGCCAGCTCAACACAACGACACCTAAAACGTTAAAAAAGGATCCAGTTAAACTAAAAGCTCTCTGGTGGTCTCAGACGAAGTGATCTTTATTTCTTTTGTAAAGGAGGAATTTATAAAGGAGCTGTTTTTATATTCTTTCTTGTCTTTATTTTTTTTACGTTTGCTGGTGAAGTAATCCAAAAGCAACTAAAAGTACTCTGGTATGTTACTTTTTTATTTTAGTACTTAGAGTTACTTACTGATTACATTTTTTGACAGGTAACCTGTAATTGTAATGGATTACAGTTTTCAAGTAACCTTCCCAACCCTGCTCATAATATACTATCCAAAAAACGAAATGCATCGGTGTTTTTTCATACTTAAGAACTAAAGGAAAACTTTTCTATTAATTTCCTTGTCAAAATAAGTCATGATGTTGGTTAAACTGTCAATTTGTTTTCATTTCCTTGTAAAAAAACAAAAATGGATCTTGCATGAAAATGTTGACTTTGATGAACATTTTGAGAGTAAATCAGAAACGCATCGCCACAACACAACACATCGATGCACGTGCAAGTTGTGCCAAAAATGCATGCAGTGTCTGGCTATGAAAAGGAAGGTTGCTTTTGGAATTGCCACTCGTTTAGAGGTTGTTTACAAGAACATTCATCACGCCACGTCTTGACGCTGCCACAAGAAACATCGCCATCGGGAGACTTCAGGCTGGAGAGACCCAATGTTTGGTGGCCAGACGTCTTCATGCTAGCCAGAGCTCTATTTCAAGGCTTTTTGCCCGGTACATCCAGACCAACGTGACAAATGACCGTCCACGTTCAGGCAGGCCACGTGTCACCACACCAGCTCAAGAGCGCTACATCCGGGGCCTCCGTTGGCGTGATCGCACAGCGACTGCCGAGAGTACTGCAGCCTACATACCCGGACTAAGAAGAATTTCAAGCCAGACTGTACGGAACAGGTTGAGGGAGCATGGACTGAGAGCCAGGAGACCCTACGTCGGCCACGTTCTACATTGTCATCACCGTGCCTATCGGCTTCGTTGGTGTCACACAGTGAGCGCTTGGAATCGGTGCATCTGGCGCCGAGTTTGGTTCAGTGATGAGTCCAGGTTCCTGTTGGCAGAAACCGAGTTTACAGACGTGTGAATGAACGTTATGCCCATAACTGTGTTCGTCAGGTGGACAGATTTGGTGGCGGCAGCGTCATGATGTGGGCGGCGATATCGTACACTGGTCGCACCAACCTTATCCAAGTTCAGGGAAATTTGACGGCCGTACGCTACAGAGACACTTCCTGCCCGCGATTGACGTCCAACGTGAAGTGTTCCAACAGGACAACGCCAGGCCGCACACTGCAAGAGTCACAAGGGAATTCCTCGCCGGGAACAATGTCAACGTGCTCCCGTGGCCGTCTCGTTCCCTCGATCTCAACCCTATTGAACATCTTTGGGATGAACTTGAGCGACGTCTTCGTCAGCGTCGTCCGCAGCCGCAAACTCTACAAGCCCTGGCTCTGTGTTTGCAGCAGGAGTGGCTGAGGATTCCCCGAGCAGTCATACAGCGTGTAATCCAGTCGATGCCCAGGCGTGTGAAAACTTCACTCATTCATTCATGCACGTGGTGGTCACAACAGATACTGACTTTCTATGGATGTTTGATAAATATTGTGAAAGCCACATCTAATGTTTTTGACGTCAATGTATGAATTGATGTCTCCTTAAATCTGATGTAAAAAACCATGCATGTGATTTCATGACATTTGTGTTTGTGTTTGAAAATAGAACATTTTCTCAGGAAAAATCTGGTTATGCGTTTCTTTTTTTGAATAGTATATAATATAACCTGGTAAGATCTCTGTTCATGTGGTGTTATTAATACTTTTACAGCTGCTGGGATTCTAGCCGAACTCAAATCAAAAGTTCTGTTTGTTCTCTTTTCTCGAAAATAAGATTGATATTGGAAATACTCCTGTGGTAGTGATCCCTTTAATAAAAGATACGATCATTGTCATTTTGATATTTTTATCTCAGAGCATAAATTCAGGTAATAAAGGAAAAAAAAGGAAATATTTAATGGACTTTATGATATTCTGAATCCAATATTTATTTACTGAACAGTTTTTCAATATCTGCTGAGGATTATAGCCACTATTTAAAAAAAAAAAGATTTTAAATTCCGAATTCTGAGGAAAAAAAACAAGGGTCCTGAAATCGAAGTCCTAAGTTTTATTTTGCCGCGTGGAACCGTGAGTTGAATCCAGAAAGAAACAGCTGCATTCTGCTTGTTGTTTTAGGACTTTGTTAATGAAAGCTGTGATCTGGATCTGTGTTTGTGATTGCTGAAGCGGAGAGGACTCATTAACGGTGCGTGCTATTTCAGGCTTCATAGGCGTGTGTAGTGACGGCCAAATGAAGCTTCAATAAAGCTTCATGAACCACTGTCTATATTTCCTCACTCCACCAGATGGCGCTCTTGGTTTGCAGATCCAGTCTGAAAGACTGGCAATGAAGTGTGAAAATAAAGACAGTGCTTTATTGAAGCTTCATTTGGTCATCATTAAGCGTGTGTGTGTGTGTGTGTGTGTGTGTGCGTGTGCGTGTGCGTGTGTGTGTGTGTGTGTGTGTGTGTGTGTGTGTGTGTGTGTGTGTGTGTGTGTGTGTGTGTGTAATTGGAAGCAGCAGGATGCTTGATCTCGTGTCTCAGCTCACTGTGGAGGTGGAGGAGACTGAAGCAGTGATTTAGCCCTCCTGTTATGTACCGGGTCAAATTGACCCGTTTTAGGTTTGAGTTTGAAGATGAAGGAAAAATAGTTTGAAAACAGTATGAAACTTTTTCTGCTTGCCATAATTAGTGTAATAAACATATACAATGAAAATAGTTCATCTCACATATTTGCAACCCCCCCCCTGCATGTTTATATCACATAGACACTGTTCGGGTCAATTTGAGCCAGCAGTCAAACTGGAGGTCAAAGGGGGTCACAAATATCAGACTATTTCTTTATTTGCAACTGTGAAACATATTATATCACACACACACGCACACGCACACGCACACGCACACACACACACACACACACACACACACACACACACACACGCACGCACACACAGTGGAGTTAGTAATTAAATATTAACAATGCTTATATAGATTTTTGGGGGTTTGAACATCTTTTGGATAATTAAACCTGCACCGGGTCAACTTGACCTGGGAACATCATTGCTGTTCCTGACAAACGAACATGACAGGAGGGTAGAAGTGCACTTTTTGTTCACAAAGGTCCTAACTGGATTGGCAGTTTTCCCTGTTAAATATCTTCACGTCTGAGCCTAATGTTTGATATATATTGAAGTGCAATTTTGTTTACAGAGACTTTATACTTTATTTATTGTTTCAGTTGTTTGTGATCTTTATTCAAGTGCATTTTTTTGTGACTGACACTCCATTTTATTTATTATTTTTGGTTGTTTTGATTATTTATTTTGGATATTTACAATGTCTTTTTTCATAATACAATTCCTATTTTAAATATTCTTAAGAAATAAAAGTTTATTTATCTTTAAAAGGGTGTACTTGCATTATTATACCATTATTAATATATTAGTAGAAGAATTGTATCAAAACGGCAATATTATCGTTTATCGCAATCATTTCTGGGACAATTTATCATCCAGCAAAATGTGTTATGGTGACAGGCCCAGGGTTGTCCCACTACAGAGAGTGGTGCGAAGAACATAGACGTTGCGGCTACAGCTCGTAGCAGCCGGAGCCACGGCTCCGCCGTCATCGAAAGCCGTGAGCTTCCTGTATCTGTGACAAAGTGGAAAACTTTCTCAATCCAGACTGTAGCGTCCATTTCCCGTTGGATCTCCTCCTCTCCTGTTACTGGGAGGAGCGTCTGAACCTCTTCGAATGACCGCGGTGCTGTGGAGCACCAACGTTCCAATAAAACCAGTCAACAAAACAACCAGTGTGCGCAAAGCAGTGTGTGTGACTAATAGTGGATGTATTTACGGCAGCTGAGATATTTTAATATTGCATACTTATTGAGAGTGACGATCCTCACGACCGGTCAGCAGACGTGTGGAGGAACAATGCTTCGTGCTTATGGCTCTTTGAGTGTTGAAGGTTGCGACCCCTGGTCTCCATAGTGATGAAGGTCAGCTCTGCTGGTTGGTGGAGGGACACAGTTATCAGGTGATGAATCTCATTGTTCTCAGTGTAATCATTTGTCCCTTTTGTGTCTCTCCAGGATGCCATTCCTCAGCGACATTGTGAGGCAGCCTGTACAACAGTGTGGGGACAAACAGGAACACGTGGGAACCCAAACAAAACGTGGACACAAGAGGTTTGCAACAGAAGCCCACAATAGTTGAAGAGCTTTCCGGAGGTCCAACTGCAACGGATTCATGTTGAGTCTCTGCTGATTCCAAGATTCTGTTGGTTGAATTGTTTTGGTGGTGGAACTCATCGAACACTTGATCCTTGGTGTGTGTCGTCCCCCACCCCCGCCCCCACCCCCCCGCAGGATCCTCCCAGCGCCCCTCAGAGGGGCAATGCCAGTCCTGCTCAATGCGGACGCTTCCTTCAGCTCCAAACAGGAGCTCCTGGATCTGCAGGACTGTCCTCTCGGTGGGGGTCCCTCCCTGGACACCCCCAGTCCAGAGGATTCCCAAACAGGCAGTCCCATAGGGTCTGGCCCCAGAAGCCCCAGAAGCCCCGGAAGCCCCGGAAGCCCTGGAAGCACGAGAACATATGGCTCCAGGCCTCACATTTTCACCGTGGCTTCCTCCCTCCACGGACGGCTTTATACAGTGGAACCCACATCGCTGCCAGAGACCCCGAGCTTGGAGGCGTTCTCCTCTGATGAGCTGTGTGGCTGGGGGGCTCTGGCACCCAAAGCCATCCAAGCCTTCAACACTCCTCGCTGGGTGCTGTTCTTCCTTAGTGTGGCCTCTTTCCTTCAGGGGATGATCATCAATGGCTTCATTAACACGGTGGTCACCTCCATTGAGCGACGCTTCGACCTCAGCAGCTCCGAGGTCGGCCTCATCGCCAGCTCCTACGACATCATCGCCTGCATTTGCCTGGCCTTCGTCAGTTACTTTGGAGGGGTGGGGCACAAGCCGCGCTGGCTGGGCTGGGGGGTGATGATCATGGGCCTGGGCTCTTTCATGTTTGCCTTGCCCCACTTCACCACGCCGCCCTACCAGGTCAACTTTCCCGAGCAGACCGGGATGTGCATGGCCAACAGAACCAGCCCGTGTGAGAATAAAGAGGCTGGCGGACTGTCCAGTTATCGCTTCATGTTCATTCTGGCCCAGTTTCTGCATGGTGTTGGTGCTACGCCTCTCTACACTTTAGGAGTCACGTACCTGGACGAGAACGTCAAGTCGAATTACGGGCCTGTTTATATTGGTAAGCTAATATTTGGAGTTGGGTGGATTTATATGAGTATGTGTCTCTCTGTGAAAAGTAATGCAGCAGATTTTATTCAGTCGCAATGTTCATATCACAGAATAGAATGACAGTATTCTACCTAGCCCGTTCTCTTTGTGCACAAGCCTTCTCTGAGCATAATGCTGTATTTATCAAATGTCTTTGGAAACACGCAACATTAATTATACAAGCCTACTTTTCTACCCCACTGAGCGAAAACTGGTTTCCACAAAAAGCCACAATTAAAGCTTTTTGTATGAATTTCATAGACATTGCATGGACGTCAGCCCTCAGCACCATCATATAGAACACAGTGCTGAATATTCATAATACAGTTAATTGAGGAGTAGCAACAGGAAGCTGATGCAGGTCTGTAGTCTTCTGTCTGAAGGTGATGTCAGAGTCCCCCAGCTTATTTTTATTAGGAAATCCGAACTTTAGGAGGGTTCCCTGTTTGAAATTGACCAGCCGTATGATTTAAAGTGACATTTAAGACTAGCGCCCCCACACTTCACAAGAACTGCATGCAGGCTAGCAAGTTTATTAAAGTTGTTGATGATTCACCCTCATGCACAAATAAAAATAAATAAAAATAGACACATTTTACACATGATCATGAAAGGCAAAAAACAAAAAGGAAATGCATAAGAAAAACCCCCCAGCATTTTACCAATATTTTAGAGACCCCCAAAATTTCACAAATCATGTTTTAAGGAGGGCTACTGTCTCATGAAGGGGGGCTGAGCCCCTCTGTAGTTCGCACAAAATACAGTTCAGATCAATATTTGAACTGTTCGCATCAAACACAAGGTTTTCAAGACTATTTGAAAGATGTTTGTTACACCTCCTTGCATGTTTGTTACTCTTCTTTTCACTTTGTCCTTCTTCCTTCTGTTTTTGTTCCTCCCCTGTCAGACCCAACACTTGACTCCAGTGATCAATGCTAATAATCCAAAACTATTTTGACTGAACATCTGTTGCCTTTATGAGAAGATAATTGAATGCAGATAAGCCATTTAATTGAATGACACCATTTACCTCAGCTCATTTCATCCAGCCGGGCGTTTCAGAGTTATCAAATGACACCTAACACGAACTCAGTCTCTCTCCTGAGGCCCACTTTTTCTCATGAGTTCTAGAACACAGCTCAGAACAATTGAGTCCTTTTAATCTGTCGGCCAGGAAGACGCAAGTAGGAAACAGGAAGTGAGTGGCTGTACTGACACACCCTTGTGGTCTCTCTCTCCCCGCAGGGATCTTCTACACTGCCGCCATTGTGGGTCCGGCCGCGGGCTACCTGCTGGGCGGATACTTCCTCACCATCTACACCGAGATCTACCAGGCGTGAGTTCTCTTCCACTGCTGAGCAGAGCAAAAGAGAAAGAGATGTCGGAAAGGAGAAGAAACACAAGAGTGTGACATGACAGGACAGAACTAGCATTCTTAACAGAGACCAACCAGATTTACAGATTGAGGCTGCGATAGATCACAGACCAAACTACAATCCTTCATGTTTTGTATCTCAATGTTGCACAGATTTACATTGACCACAATGCACCACATTCCCACAACAATGGCTTGTAAAATGAAATACTTTGAATTCTCAGTTTTCAAAACAAGCCAATAGGATGGATAAGAAAGGAATATATGCAGTAGAGCAGTACTAACTGAGAGGGAGACCCAGAGAAGATGAAATATTAGTGATGACAGTAACAGTAGAAAAATCACATGAAAGTGTAATACAACTGCTTATTATTAAGTTCTCCAGAATGTAATAAAATTGATCTCAATAAAGATGGATAAGAATTGAATACACGACAGAGCTTCTAAAAATATGATGGAATAGAACTTTGCTACTATTTATGGTACAAATTAATGTACAAAAATTCACTCGACTTACACCAAGCAGATGACAACAAACTAGACAGAATTTGCCAGAATAGAAGGAAACAAAACTAAGTAGAGTAGAGCTGGGTAAAGTATAGCATAGAAGTAGAAACACGGTTCAGTAGAACCATGTGTACCAGAAACTAGTTTTATACAAAAACATAGAGCAAACTACAATAGAGCTTGTGCTACTATAATAGAACCGAATAGAGTAGTTTAAGATAGAAGTGGGATTATAGATACACCTCAGTTTAAAACAGTTGAACAAACAACAATAGAGCAAATTAGAGTATAATGAAACCTAAATTATAATGAAATGGATAGGAATAGTATATTTTGAGAATCATCAAATAATAGAATAAACTAGAATTGATAGATTTCATGACTGTAGAATAGATTAATTCAATGTGAATCCTGTAAGAGGGAAAATGGTCAACAGAAACCTTTAAAAAAATAACCAAGCTTCATCTTTAACATTTGTTTGGTTTGCGTGTGTGTGTGTGTGTGTGTGTGTGTGTGTGTGTGCGTGCGTGCGTGCGTGCGTGCGTGTGTGTGTGTGTTTCACAGGACTAAGATGACTCCAGAGAGCCCTCATTGGGTAGGAGCTTGGTGGGTGGGTTTCCTCGGAACAGGGGTCGCCTCTCTGCTGATCGGGATCCCCATCCTGGGCTACCCACGGCAGCTCCCAGGTACCAAGCATTTCCTTTCGCTACAGAACGGGTGTGAAGAGCATTTCAACACTTGGCCTTGGTTTGAATCTTGTCATTGTGCAGGCTCTCAGGAATTAGTTGCCACCAGGGTTTCTGAAGCCCACCAGCTGAACGACGGAAGCCACACCACTGCCTCAGATCCTCAGTTTGGCAAATCGGTCAAAGACATGCCAAGGTAGAGTACTTATTATGAGTCTTGGAGCATTTTAAACACTACAACAAACAACATATATACATTTGTGAGCACTTTGCTCGATTTATGTTGTGAGATTACAAAATAAACTGTCTTCATCAGCTTCCCATTGAGGCTGAGGCAAACTCACAGGAGGAACCACAAAGGCTAAGCTCTATAGGCAGTCAAAGTGCCAGCAGGTAGTCTGATATGCTGAAGTCTGCTTCAGAAATCTGTTTTCAAATCTGAAAAGGTTTTTGGAGGCAGGAGGCATTTTGCGAAGTTGGGGAAACTACTTCTGCATGCTTGGACATTGCTTGTGCCGTGCCGCAAGTGTTAGTACTGGGTCCCAAACACTTCATTGTCTATGACTCCTGCAACAATGGACACATGTCAGAATTTATTGTATTTGCAGATATACACCAAAAACTTTGGGGGAGGAAGTTCACACAAACTAATAAAGACAATAACTTCACAAATGTATAAATTATAGAAATTAACCAAATCATTACTAGCAAAAGTAAAAACATGTTTGAAATTAAATATAATTGGATAAGTGTGTTGTGTGTGTGTGTGTGTGTGTGTGTGTGTGTGTGTGTGTGTGTGTGTGTGTGTGTGTGTGTGTGTGTGTGTGTGTGTGTGTGTGTGTGTGTGTGTGTGTGTGTGTGTGTGTGTGTGTGTGTGTGTGTGTGTGTTGCAATGCCGTAAACGCATCCACCAGGTGATGGATGAGTCGAGTATTCCCATCCAGGATGACGCGCTCTGGTGGGGGTGTGGCGGTTGCTTAGCAACCAGATAAACAGGACACCTGATGCTTGCGCATGCAGACCCAAGTGTGTTGTGTGTGTGTGGGAATACACACACACACAACACAGTGTGTTCCCAGTGGACGTGTTCCCAGACACAGAACTGAGTTGCTGTGGTAATGGAAAGATGCTTTCCAAGGTCATGTGACGATACCAAGCGGCTGTTTCGG
Source organism: Blennius ocellaris (assembly GCF_963422515.1). Taxonomy (NCBI): domain Eukaryota; kingdom Metazoa; phylum Chordata; class Actinopteri; order Blenniiformes; family Blenniidae; genus Blennius; species Blennius ocellaris. The sequence continues at coordinate 5,003,654 of NC_137654.1, forward strand.
CTCAGTATTGAATGCACAAGTTTAAGGTTTCTTATCTAATCTCAAACACTGAGTGGCGACGGTGTGCATAAACGTTGCATTAACAGATGGTAACCTCAAGTACCGTTTGCAGCTTCATCAAAGACACATTACAAAACTCTTTGCATATTAGCTTTCAGTTCTTAGCTCTTACTTTTCTTCAGTGAGGCGAATCGATTCAATGCCAAACTTCCGTGGGGCCCACGATAACCCATCCATTGTGGGGTCTGGATTCAGTGTCCCGGACCAGAACTGTGGGGCCTTGCCGTCCAGCTGAAGGATGGCTTCCCGTAGAAAGATGTGCATTGTTGAGGCAGTGAGGAGGGACGCTGGGCTGTGGCTCAAGGATCCAAGAAAAGAAAAAGAGAAAAAGTAATCCACATGGCCAATGGCATTTTTAGCCATGCGCTCACCAAGTTTTCTCTTTGTTCTGAGAAAAATGCACTGTTTTATGTCCCGTTGCTTCTCTTCTTTGCAGCTGTGAGAGACGGGTTGGCCCCAACAAACGCTCAACACATTTCTTTCTTGTCTTTTGTGCATTAATATTAAAACTGCTGATTCCTCTCACCGCTCTCTCGTGTGGTCAAGTCGAGATTTGAGTTTGAGCAGCAAAGTGAAAGTGTTGACCATCCTGAGTGCATCACATCAGTTCAAGTGTAACGAGTGTTCAGAAAGCTGGAATTGTAATCAGGTTAACCCAACCCATCTTAGTTGTGAGGCACAGGCCTGCTTCTTTTTGGTTTACTACAGTATTTACTATGAAGCTTAGTGCCTAGTGTGAGGTCATCGTCTCTTCTGCTGCCTTCGTGGGGATTACAGTGGATTACATTATGTAACACTGGATCATAGGGACCGTTTCTGCACTGTTACTACAACAGCACTGCCTGAAAAGATTTGTTTTGATACACTGCTTCCTCTTTCTTGCAGATCTGTGCAGCTTCTATTAAAGAATCCCACCTTCATCTTTCTGTGCCTGGCGGGTGCGACCGAGGCCACCCTCATTGCCGGCATGTCCACCTTCGGCCCAAAATGTTTGGAGTCACAGTTCAGTTTAAGTGCTTCTGAGGCTGCGACGTGGTTTGGTAGGTTCCTCGTCAAGCACTGAAATCACCGTGAGCACTCACACGTGTGTTTCAAGGTGTTCACATCCTCTTTGTAGCTGCTGCATTGACATTGTATTGCAGCTTCATGGCGTTTGTTTCCCTCCAGGATACCTGGTGGTGCCCGCGGGGGGCGGCGGCACCTTCCTGGGTGGCTACATCGTGAAGAGGTTGAACCTCCGCTGTCGAGGCATTATCCGTTTCTGTATGGTGTGTGTAATTGTCAGCCTGCTCGCCATCTTCATTTTCCTCATCCACTGTCCCAACGTGCCCGTTGCCGGAGTCACCGCGCCTTACCGGTACAAACTGAGCGAGCCTCAGCAGCCGGACCAGTACAAGAACATGTAGGATCAACCTGAGGAACATCTATTGAGTCCAGACATGACCGCATGTCGCTGATCCCTGCCTCTCATGTCCGCAGCTCCTCTCTGGACCAGAGCCTGACGGTGGGCTGCAACTCGGCCTGCAACTGCGTCACAGAGCTGTACAATCCAGTGTGTGGTGCTGACAGCACCACCTACTACTCTCCATGTCACGCCGGCTGCACCTCAATCAACCAAACCAACCGCTCCACAGGCAAAAAGGTGAGACGTCACGCACACTCGGCACAAGACGCTTTCACCTCTGACTGCCGAGAGAAACTATGAAGGTGAACGTGAGCACATGGGACGAATGGGAAACATTTAATTGAGGAATGGGACGTGCCTGCTGTCTGTATTGACAACGGATAAGTTCGCTGGTGCAAAAATATAAACACATTTTAGGTGTTTAGAATTTTCAGTTGAATTCATGTTTGTTTTTTGCTTCAGTCGTTAGTTGTTTTAGTTTAACTTTGTGTCTCAATGAATGCTTATATCTATCATCTATCTTTAACTTTTATTTTCTATAAATGTCTATTGCTTGATGTTTGAGAAAGACTGTGAGATGAAAAAACTTTATCACTACTCAAAATGTATGTATGGATTTCTTACCTCATAAAGGTCCTGTGGTACCATTTATGTAAAGTGTTTTGGCAGTTTGGCTATCGATAATGATCAAAGATATCAAAGATAGTTATGAATTGTTTAATTCTAAATTGAATCTGATGTGTATCAGATGCCTCGGAGCAGCACCTGCTTAACGTGACATTATAGCCAATTCAGTTCTATCAGTCTCATAAGATATACTAAACGGTTAATTAGCAATTTGAGTTCATAGTTAAATTAATTACAATTACCAGAATTACCAGTAAAGCTTGAAAGATTATGGAGTTCTTAACACAGAAGAGGTCGACATTTCATTCACCTTTGTGCATATTAGCAACACAGCTAGTATGATTCCAAAAATTATATTTATTTACTGGAGAACGAAAAATGGAAAGAACCTGATATCCATATGGACTGATGATGAATCGGATGCTATCAGGGGTGAGTCTCAACTAAAGAACTACTCATATGGACTAGAAAACTAGCATATGGACCACAAGTCATAGCACTGCGAGTCCGCCATGTTTGTTTACAGGCGGATGAGTAGAAGGAACTATTTTCAACAGGGAAGGAGAGAGAGATGTGCATGCACAGGAACAGGCCCTATCACCTCCAGTCGTCTCTGCAGGAGGGAAGATCCACCGTGAAAGAATCTTTCCACCCTGGTAGTCGAGATAAAAACTTAGCGGATGCAGTGGATACTTCAACACCCCGTTGACTCGATGTTCCAACTGACCACACCTTGTTTGTTTGAGAAATGTTTGGCGTTTACACAGCAATGGCAGACACACTGAAAACCATGTTGTTAGCATGTCAGGCCACAAGGTGGCGATGTTGCTGGTTTTTGCAATGAAATCACAATTAACATTAACACATTAATAAGTGACGGTTGCAGTTGCTCCACTGTCACGTGAACAGACGCCCCAACAAGTCACAACACAGGAATGAACTTTTTTCTCTTTTCTGTTGGAAAAGATGCTGAAGTTGTACTTCCTCAATTCTTCAACATGTACAGAGAACTTGATTTGCAATGCTGTTCGTGTGTGTGTGTGTGTGTGTGTGTGTGTGTGTGTGTGTGTGTGTGTGTGTGTGTGTGTGTGTGTGTGTGTGTGTGTGTGTGTGTGTGTGTGTGTGTGTGTGTGTGTGTGTGTGTGTGTGTGTGTGTGTGTGTGCAGGTGTACTCTGGCTGTGGCTGCGTGGTGGGGAACTTGACCTGGGGCGAAGAGGGTCTGGCTCGTTCGGGGAAGTGTCCCAGCTCATGCCATCACATGCCAGCTTTCCTCAGCCTGCTCTTCATCCTCATCTTCTTCACCTTCTTCTCCTGCATGCCAGCTCTCACCGCCACACTCAGGTAGGTGATCTTAGTTTGAGTCAGACCTGGCATCTGTTACGACTGCAGGTTTATTTCTTTTTACACACAGGGCAGAACATTAAGGCAGATTTAGTGTGCAACAAAATAGCAAGTATAACAAAACATGAAAAAAGGAAAATAAAATTCAGGATACAGCACATTGAGCTGTGAGAAAAATGCCAAACTGTCTGGGATTTAATAGTAAAAGCTCTTCCTGCAGACTGTCTGACTGCCTCTCCTTCATAGGTGTGTTCCTGACAGCCAGAGATCCTTTGCACTCGGGATTCAGTGGATCGTGGTGCGAATCCTCGGTAATGCTTCTTTCATTTCCTCTGTGAACGTGGAACCATCTCCCATGGGAAATTTCTTACAATCTGTTTCTCTTTCAGGCAGTATTCCCGGACCCATTGCATTCGGCTCAGTGATCGACCTGTCCTGCTTGCTGTGGGAGGATCAGTGTGGTGAGAAGGGCTCCTGCTACCTGTACCACAACCGAACCATGAGCCTGTACACACTGGTAGCTGGAATCATCTACAAGGTGAGGCCACACACACACACACACACACACACACACACACACACACACACACACACACACACACACACACACACACACACACACACACACACACACACACACACACACACACTCATTAGCATCCGGAATATTATCAAGAGGTGGAAAGTAAAGAATGACATTTACTTGCGTTACTGTAATTTAGCAGGTCTTTCATGTACGTCTCCTCTTGTAAGCAGTAGTATGCGGTGGTGTTTCAGTCAGGGCCAGCAGTTAAGCCCTGCAGCCACACATTATGTCCTACAGTAAAAACACAATCCAAATCCAATATAAGGCCACAACTATGCATCAGTACTTAATCCACACCAACATAACAGCTGATCAACAACCACAACACATTAAAACACCACTATGCAGCTTCGCCATCAGATCAATTCCAGTATTTCCTAAAGGTTTGCATGGGGGGGGTGGGGGGGGGGGTGAGTCTCGCGCACTATTGTCATGCATGCGTGCTTGTCTGTGTGTGTGCACGATTGTATGGGAAACACCACTTTACAATAAAAAAAACTGCACAAAATGCCAACGCCTTTCTAATCCAGAGAAAGTAAAAGAAAACTAGCACTCACTATCACTTGTAGATTAAATCCGTCGTACTGTACCATTTCTGGTGTCGGTCTTTTTCTTCTTCCACTCACAATTGAAAAAGGTCCTGAAGCAGGTCCGCTATCGTATCATCAATCTTGCTGTTAAATTAACCGCCATCACTCCAGAGTAGCAGATAATAACAGAGTCATCACCACCTGCCCATGAGCCAATCAGTCAAGCTCATTTCAATGACGATACCAAGGCCAGGGCTCGGAACTCTGCTGGTCTGAAGACGTTCCGTCAATAACACATCAACATCTGATTGGCTGATGATACTGTTAGTGACGGCCAAATGAAGCTTCAATAAAGCTTCATGAACCACTGTCTATATTTCCTGACTCCACCAGATGGCGCTCTTGGTTTGCAGATCAAGTCTGAAAGACTGGCAAAGAAGTGTTTTCAAACATTTGTTGAACAGACAGTGCCATCTAGTGGCTTCAGGATATAAAGACAGTGGTTCATGAAGCGTCATTGAAGCTTCATTTGGTCATCATTGGATACTGTCACTCAACATTTTAACCCAATAGCAGCGTCCAGCTTCCATCAGAGGGTATCAATGAAGTTCCTGCTGCCCCCAGCAGAGGAAAGGAGCTGTGGTGCGTTTAGAGGACATAGGAGATTTAAGATCCACAGTCATCTTATGGATATAGTTGCTAAAGTCACTAATTGATTCCAGACACAGATTTCAGAATCACTTTTTAATTATTAGAAAGAAAAGAAAAATAATTTGACAGGGCGAGCAGTGCTATATTCACCATTTCAAAAAAAAAACCCATGTATATATGTATGTATGTATGTATTTGACCTATCTATCTATCTATCTATCTATCTATCTTGTCATTTTCTATAGTAACTGTTAGTTTTTTGTGAAACTATGGACATTTTCATCAAGTACATTGCACCACAATAAAGAATAACTTTAAAGTTGGGATTCAAAGGTTATAATTTCACAGTTTTACTGGTCTGGCCCATGTGGCCTCTGAACTCAAATGTGTTTGACACCCCTGTTATACAGGGTGTTTTTTGTTTTTGAGACGTTTTGGACCTGCTTTGGTGTTTATCTTGTGTCTATGAGCTTGTTTCATTATCATGATCTAGTTAAGTGGCAAGAAATTGTGACAGCTATCTTAAGAAATATGAAAAACATTGATTTACTGACTCATTCATGCCTTGTCTTGTAAAGTCTTCTGATTGTCGCTATTGACTTTTTCAAAAGTTACATGGCTTCTTGAAAATCTTTTTCTGTGCAGTTTTTCTGGATACTCTGACACTCTTCCTCCATTTGGTCCTTTGCTGCAGGTTCTGGGGACGCTGTTTTTCCTGGTAGCCAGCATCCTGTACAAGCCTCCTCCAGAGTCTCCGCAGAGCAGCTTCGAGAGCACAGACCATGGAACCGGAGTGCTGAGCGACCTGCCCGTCAAAAACTTGCCGGAGGATGGCGTCATCGTCAACACGCACGCCAGGTCATGACGTCTGGGGCGCGCCGTCCTCACTGACATCTGAAAACGAATCGCATTTAAAAAAAATTCCAAGAATTTTGTGTGATGACATTTTTTGATTCTTATTTTCATGATATAACGTTTGTCATTGAAAGCCAATGAAGCTCCTGAAGCCCATGTCGTGTGTGGAGCGTTTCCACAATGTCATCACTTTAATTCTTCTGTTCCTTCACTTGTGCTGTAAGAACGTTGCACTGCTTTGTTTTCCCTCCACAGATGAAGCCATTGGTCTGATCTCCTGTAAACAATGAAGCCACATCATCTTTTCTTCTGAAGCCCCACTGCTTCTATTTGACCTCATATTTCTGATGAACTTGTGTTCTTCCCAGTAACTGGGGTCAAAGTGAAACTGAATGTATTAAACAATATTCTCACACTGGAATCATTTCCTCACAAAATGAGTAAAGTAGAAAGCAGAAGATCGTTTGGCTTCCTTGAAGTCATGAGTCATAATGTGCAGTTAAAGTTCACTGCAGAGCCCAGCGAACCGTTCAATCACTTGAAGCTCGTGAATTGTTTCAATCAATGTTCACATTGACCTCTGTTTCCCAGCATGCCTTGCATCCTACAAGCTGCCCATGGCCTGGCTTGTAACCTCTAAATTATATTAGACCTTTTTTAACATTTGTGAGGAATCATATTCATCCAAAATGACAAAATGTTGTTCTCACAGTTCCTGGAAAGAGAACAAAGTTCCTGCTTCTGCTGGAGGATGAAAAGACTTTTACCAAGAGGTTTAGTGTTCAGGCTCCAGTTGGACTCATAGACAATCACTGTGCTGAAAGGCAGTGAAGTTGCTTGTCACGGGGTTCAGACGGCTGTTCTGCATTGGGCTGCTGTTCTTCTGACTCTTCCAGTCCCTGTCTCTGCTGCTCACATGCCACTCCAACAACATGCTTCATCATCATGTTCACCAGCAAGTCACATCCAATGCCTGACCTTTTGTTTGTTTCTTGTTTAAGACCAACACAATTGTCATTGTCACCTTTGGACATAAATACTGTACTTTATTAACATAAATCTGTCTACCCAGAATGCAGTTGGTCTTCAAACAAGTAGGTGTCGGTTCAGAGGATGGTTTTGATCTCCAGCTGTGTTTATCAAACATGTGATGTTGGATCTTTACATCTGCCTCCAAACAGAGAGACTGAGCAGTTTTAAAACATCTTCAGGCAACTTACTGCTGCGTTGCTCTCGATATGGCCGCATAAACAATATCATGTACTTCTCTTCATTTCCACTTCACAATGGAGTGGAAGCAAAACCTTGTCACTGAGCAAAGTGTGGCCCGAAACATGTCTACAAGACATCATCGCTATACTTCCAGATGGAAGACACAAAACATGTTGAGCCTTTAAATCATATACAAGTGGAGCGATGTGGTGTTGTAGTTTTGTGCGACTCTTTGCTCAGTGGGTTTCTGAGCCCTGCACTTGGCAGAGGGTGGGATTCCACCCGCTCACTAAAGAGTTCTGCATTTTACCACCTGACATTTTTACCTTTTTGCTCTGAGAATCCGAAATGCCTTCTGGGTGGATGTTGAGTTCCTGGTTGGCACTTGAGTGTCTTTGTTCCAAACTCATGTAGGTCCACAACCACTGATGTCCTGGGATCACTCAAACCTTCACTAAATGTTTTGGACACCTGAGCCTGGACACAAAGGCTCTGGAAGGGATTTCATTTGTTTTGTATCTGGAATATTGTTCTTAAAATATGTTTTCACTCTGTGATGGTTTTAAATCTTTATCAATATCGCAACAAGGGAAAATGTGAAGTGGGACTCACTGTGGATATTCAATTAATCGGAATAGGAAGTATTTGGCACAGACTTGCAGCACAAATATATTTTCTGTCTGAAAAGCACATGTGTACTTTGGATTATTAGACATGCAGCCTAGTGAGAAGTGGCCAGAATTGTCAATGCATTGAGGATCTATAAGTAATAGACTGGTGGTTCCCAGTGTGTTTTCCTCCAGAGAGGCTGCAGACCCCCTCTTCATGATTTAATGTCCAAAACAGTGAAGCCAAATGCTGCTGGACTCATTCAGGCTTACCAACATACAGAAGCAGCAGAAGAGTGACGTTTCCTTCATCTGCTCCACATTCATAATGTGTGTTTTTCCCCTTCGGGCCACACTGTTGCTTGCACTATGGCCTCAGAGTGAAAAAGGTCTCCAGTCCCATGTTGAGATCTGGCCTTTCAAAAAAAATAAAAAATAAAAAATGCATTTGTGGATGACTGTAAAGTGTCTCCCTGTTTTCGACGATCAGTTTCTCTGTTTGCCCTGCGATGGACTGCTGAGCTTTCCAGGGTGAACCATGCCTACGCCCAAAGTGAGCTGAGATCGGCTCCAGCATCCTGTGAAGTTTGACGTAATTGGATGGATGCATTTCTTTGTATTTGCAAATCTAATTGCAAGACTTTTGAGTCCTGTGATGTCTGGCATGTCCCCAGTGGTTGTGAACCACTGCAGTGCCATCTTAGTAGTAATGGCTGTCCGCCACAGAAAATGCATAGCTGCACTTTACAGAACTACATTTGGATAGAATCTTTTGAAATGAGGTTACATAGCAGTATTTCAAGTGGTAAAATGAAATCAGTGGTTTCTTCTGGAAGCATTGTGCAATGTTGATGGTCAAATATGTCACTGTTCATACAGATATATTGACTTGATGCAGCTTCAACGAGTTTCATCAAGTTAAGCCACAATATTACATTATAGTTCTGAAACCAGAACTCTGAAATGAAAAAGTGAAGAGAAGATATATTCATGTTTTAGCTTTAGAAGTGACTCTGATGACCCAAAGAAAGTCACTGAAACATCTTCAACACTGGTAATTTGTTGGGAAACTACATTTGTGAATTCAACCGTTAATATTACAACGACTTTTATCAGTGACAAAATATTCCATTTTGGAATTTATGAAAAAATTCTCTTACAAAATCAAAATGACATCCCGTGATGCTGTAGTTGAATCTGAGATTAGACAACATCCTAATTCAAATGAATTGTTTCATAAATGCTTTGGGAATCAGATAAAGGGACTTTTCACACACACCTCCAAAAGTGTCCGTGGGCGGAGTTTTGTCCTTAAACAAGCTTCTCAACAGAGACGTTTCCCACAGAGTCTGAAGTTAAATGAGAAAAAAACTAAACAAATCATGAGTGAAGACACATTCAGCTCTGTGGGGTTTCAGGTGAAAAGCACAAAAAGTGGTCACAGAGACGCTCAGATTTGATGTTTTGAATGCGGCTGATGAGGTTCCAGAGGAAGATTCTGGAAATGTCCTTGAAGCAGCTGAGAGAGCGAGCTGAGGGTCTATGGCAATACTGTGAGACCGCAAACGTGCCAAAGCACCTTCCTCTAACAACTCTCACACTTCGTCTTTTCTTGTTATCATTGACTTTATTTATGCAAACGATGTGTTGGTGTTTGACTTGTGAGGCGATATATGGAATGCTGCCCTGCGTCCACACGGCCTCCTCCTGTGGTCCGTGTTGTTTATGTGCTCGTGTTCCCCACCTTGTTCTCGCCATGCGTCCTGCTCATGTGAGGGACTGTTAACAGATGAATGTACACAATATCTGCTTTCCTCCAAGCTTTCAATCACTTCCTGAGCTCTGGCTGTTTTACATTATATTTGACTTTTTCCTTTTCCTTTTTCTACTAGTTGTTCTTTGCTTTCTTTCATGAAAGCAGTGGACTTGAAACAGTGATGTTTTTATGAAACGATTCAAAGATGTCAAGCTGTTTTATAATTATAAAAGCTGAAGAATCCTGCTTTGTTGCCTCAAGTCTTTTTGGATCCTATTTTGTGAACTCTATACACTGTGTATGTAAAAGTATTCTTTCACAAAGAAATTGTCCAGTCGTCAGATTTCTGTCAAGTCTTTATCACAGAGAAAATGTTGTCTCACTTTTTTTTTTTTAATTAAGAAAATGCATTGAGGTTAGGGTGTGGCAGCCTGCATAAGAGAAACATTCAAAAGTACACTGCAACTTTTAACTAATCTAAGTAAGCTAAGTCAACCGGTTTCTTGAGTTGGACCTTTTCACTGTAAACTAATCTGATATATCAATGTCTCATTACAGCCTCTGTAATATGGAAAATTGTCAAATCCAATAAGAGTTTAAGAGACACGTGGACCCGTACAAGAATTAAGCTTTGTACTAGACCAAATCACATTTTAAAGTGGGACTTACTGAAATGGCTTTCTCAAACATGGATTATAATAGTCTCAGACTTGTTCTAGTCTTGAGTTAAATAATCTCCTTTTTTGAGCTAATCCAGGTCTAAATCAAGATTAAAATTAAACCTGGTCAGAGTCAGGTTTAACTTCAGATTAAAGGCTTTTGGCCTCACAGTGCATGGTGAAAATGGATTCCAGAGACATCAATGATGCTGAAAGACACAACAACAGCAATAATACATTATATTTGTAATAATACATTATATTTGTATATATGTATACATATATATTTATTTTTTTCTAATTCTCTGAATTAGATTGGCGCTGCTTTGGCATTTGGTGTTGTTTTTTGATTGTAAAGGGATGTTTCCCATGGAATCGTGCACACAGACAGACAAGCATGCATGACAGGAGTGCGCAAGACCCCCCCCCCCCCCCCAGAATTGCAAATTTGTGAATTCAATACTTTTAAGACTTTTTAAACCTGCCCTGTCTAAAGAGCAGTCTAATGTTGAGCGCACTCGTCTGCTGGTTATTCATCACTTTTAGTTTTCACTTTCCTCTTTGCAGGTCTCATACCTGTTTCACAAAGTTCGCCTTGCCTTTCGCCACTGTGGCGTCGTGGACGTCAAAGCTGAGCAGCGGCCCTGTGGGAGCGAAAACAAGTCTCTTTTCACAAAAGCTTTGGTTGATATGAAGATGAAACCACTATGTGGTTCTGTTGTAATTAAACTGTGCAGGCCCAGAGAAAGGTCACTGTTAAATAGAGGAAGAATCTCAATGCACAGAGACGTCGGTGCAGAAACTGATCAACACTTCAATGATCTTTAAGTTCAGATTTCTTCAGCAACATGCTGCAATGGAAAGTGAAGGAAATCAAGGTTAAGAAGAAATCTCGTTGGCTTCCTAACCGTTGTGTTTACGCTGACGTGCAGAAGGAAAAACTCTCTGAAACTGTGTGAATAAAATTTGACAAGCTGATAGAAACATAGCGTAAAGAACTGCAGTCTCTTAAACCTCCACAAATACAACTTCTCTATGCAAAAGTCAAGTTTTGTTCACTTCTCATCTTTGGTGCAGCAGCTTGGCTGGTTGTTGGATTAATCAACCAGTGTTTCTTATAGCGAGTTTAAAAACCTAGAAACAGCCTCTCAACCACGGCCCTCGCTCAGAACTGCTGCAGAATGCCGGGTTTACTCATCAGGTTTGCCTCTGGCTTTGGTGACCATGAAGTCATAAAAGCTGTGATGCTGAAAGACACAAACGAGGAAAAGAATTCCAAACATACACACTAATGATCAGAATCATAAAACTCTTCAAAGTTATCGACTTGACGAGATTAAATGGATAAATATTTGACCATCCCATCATTCTGTGGAACAGCTTTGCTGCCTGTGGTGCTGGAGGCATCAGGACATTTCTGTTTTCCTCTTTTTGCTATTTCACCATTGTTTTAATGCAGAACCATGTGTTAGACAAGATGAGTTGGTCTTTCTGGATCTGTATGCTGCAGAACTGTCGCTTGTGTAAATCGCCATACGGCAATGAAGATAAGAGAAAAATGAACAGAAATTCAATCTGACAGAATTTATGCCACAAAACTCTCTATAAACTAACACACACTGTAAACTCTAAACTATGTACTGGTGTACTCTTTTATCATCGGTCTGTGAATACTTTCCCAAAGCAATGCGATAGTTCTTTTAGGATGATTTACAAGACAAGACTCAGCAGGTTCTGATGTGCCAAAACATATATCATTTTTTAATTATATTTTGTCAGATAACAGATAAAATAGATGAAGAACAAAATGGTGACTATCGGTTGTTTTTCGATACTGAAATTGGATGTAATAATTACAGCAGGCTTCACTTTTGGATTTATCAGGATGGATTACTTTTACAAAATCTGCATTGAGACACAGATGTTCCAGGAGAGATCTCTCAGCCTGTGAAAGAGCAACGATCACACCAAGAGGCTCATCGGAACTGCGACCTCATATCCTTCAATAACGATGAGGTTCAAAAGTTATTCAATATCTTGTAAATTACGTCTTTTGCTTGCATTTACGAAAGCTTCAACCTCATTTGTTTGTGTTGTAAACATGATTCAGATTCTGTTGCTGCTGTAATTCTACAACTTAACGTTTGTATTTGACTCATAAAAATCAAGCAAAGCAGGAATTTGGCAGCGACACTGCAGCGATTAAGAAGAATCTGCCTCGTCCAACATGACAGGATCTGCTGAAAGCCTCTGGATGGGCTGAAGTGAAGCAAATCAAAACACAGAGAGGAAGTGACGTCACAATACTCACGTGTGGGTTTATAAGAATGTCCTCGATGAACATGAGCTCCTCCACTCATGCAGACCTGTGGGGTGAACAGATGAGGTGAGATGGGAACCTAAACAGGCTTTAATCCTTCAGCTCCCCCTGGTGGCTGCACGAAGTACTGACCAAATACTACAGGACCAATTATGTACCGTGTCACGGACACATATTGTCCATGAAGATTTGAACCAACCAACTCCCACGAACATGCTCAAGCAGGAATCTCCAAAATAAAAGCATCATAAAAAATGTATTACAAGTGATGTATAGCCAAGGGAATGTCAAAACTATTATTTTAAGTTATGCAAATATGCCTCATAGTTGTTTTTAGTTGTTTTGATGCATTTTTTTGACAGCTACTGTACAACTTATATTGAGGTGTGACTTATTGTCCAGAGATTGGCTTTGTACCCCAGTGTTTGTCTCAAGGCTTTGCTAGAGGCAATTAGAAGTTTGGAAACCCTTGTTTTACTTGCTGGACAGTTTTTTTTTTTTTTGGGTGAAGATAGTAACATGATCTGACACATGTGTTATCTGCAGTTCAAACGTAATGTGTGAACTCACCTGAGCTCTCTGAAATGTTTCCTGAGGACTCTGAGGGCTTTCTTCAGCAATTTCTGGATGGTGTTCCCTTTCTTCATCTGCTGTTAAAACCAACAAAAAAGTGATAGGTTTTTCAAAAGAGGGCAGAATGAGGAACTGTGGAACTGCATGTGGGGCTGTGCTGTGATGTAATATTAGCCATTATGCTGGTGTGATTTTTAACTTTAAAGGTCCCATATTATACATCGGTGTCTGAGATCCAAGAACATTGTATTCAAAGTGTATTTCATCCAATCCAGCCTCAGTCCTGAATGTCAGACAGTCTAAAAGTCCCTCTACTGAGTTCTACTGAGAACAGGCTGTTTCTGTGTCTGTGTCTGTCCACGTCCACTCCAGGCCCGTCTCGGGGAGAAGAGCTTTCTGGTGTTTCAGATCAAGTGGTTTCCCTGTTAACTGGTGACCCTTTAGCAGCTCTTGTTGCTGTGAAAAACAGATGTTAAAAACACGTCGTGATGAAAGCCGTTTAACAGCATTTACAATGAAGTTTCCTAGTGGCGCGCCTTTTTGGAGTCTCATTTTAGTATATGCTGTTACAAGCAACGATGGACGCTAAAGGAAGTCAGTTACCATTTAACAGGGAAACACTGATACATTGCATTCATGTTTATGGTGGATTTATCGCTATGACTTGAATAACCGCTGTTTTTCAACCAGTTTGAACCAGAATGTGACCAGAAGGAGACAATCCTGAAGATAGTGAATTAAAAATATTGTGTGTCTGAATAAGTTACTTAGTTTGGTGTCGTTAAAGTTACTACCAAGTAGCTAATGCTATCTCCAGCTAACTGCAAGGGTAACTGCCACACTACACTATCCCCCGCCGTGGCTGATAGGCCCCGAAGGGGGATCTTGAAACAGTCTCCGTACGTCCGTACGTCCGTCCGTCCGAACGTTTCTACCTATGTCTCGGCAACCCCTGGGCCCACAGTGACCAAACTTCACATGTGGATACATCTCAGAGGGGGAAGGGATACTATGGTGACCTTGACCTAATTTGCATATTAAGTAGGTCACAGGGTCACAAAGTGCTTAAAAACACATTTTGGGCTCTGGAGGCCTAGGTTTTTGAGCTAGGGCTCTGAAATTTTATACACACATGATACACACTCCAGGGATAACCTCCAGTACACCAAGTGACCTGACCTTGACCTTGAAGATTGGTAGGGTCTGAAGTTTGCTCGTCATGGTTGCACAATACATGTATTTTCATATAAACATTTCTCCTCATTTCTCAGCAGTTCCTGGGCCCACAGTCACCAAACTTCACACATGGACACTCCACCTGGGGAGAAGGGGCACCATGGTGACCATGACATAATTTGCATATCAGGTCACAGGGTCACTAAGTGCATAAAAACACCTTTTGGGCTCTGGAGACGTATTTTGACATAGCTTATGAAGAAGACCTTTCAGATTCTACATAATTATCTACTAGGACCCATGGAACACCCTCTAGTGTACCAAGTGTGCTGCCTTAGAGCTGGCTTTGTGAGAAAATAGAAAGCCCTCCGGCGGGGGATTAGCCCAGCAACGGCCTTCTTGTTCAGTATATCAGTGAGGCAGAGCTCCACTGACAGAGGGAGTGGTTATTTCTTTCATGATGTCATGAAGCTAAAATCCCTGAATCACTTGTATGAGCACACATTCACCAAAAAGAAAAGCAAGCAAGTGAAGGAGATTAATGACTTTCTTCACTTCTGGGGCTTAATATATAGGGTAAAGGGACACAAATGACTTCTTGAATATCATTAGAAAGTGAATTTGGCACAATATGGGACCTCTAGGACACCAATGACAATCACTCACAGCTTTGAAATCTAATTTACAGGAAATGTTAACCTGAGGTGTCGATATAAAAACGCTTGTCCTTCTAACATGAAGAAAAATACTCACTACCTTAACAATATGCTAAAAGTTGCCGTCTGCTATTTTAATGATACATTTAATTAATGATTTAATGGTGTATTTAGTAATCTAACTTTGGCACAGTCAGCCCTTATTAAAAGTGCTCCTTTGTCTCTTTTTAATCAAAAATACTGTTGAGAAACTTCTCATATATTGGAAGTACTGCTTGCCACTGTTGGAACAGCTCACCTGCTCCTTCCATAGTGACGGGATCATCCCCTCATCACCACTGGCAAGGAATCTTAGCTCAAAAGTGATTCAGGAAGTTTCTAAGAGCAACTCTTAGCAAGGAGTTGATCACACATCAAGTTTGCTCCTGAAGCCACAGGATGTTGGAATCTCACAAGACCACAGAGAAGTTGGTTCATTACTTATGAAAGACAATCTTCATTTGTGCCTAAATGTCTCACTGCATGTGGACCATGAGCCACTGCAGACCCCATGCATGCAAATCCTCCCCCATCCTGCTCAGAGGACACTGACTGCCCCATGCACTCACACTGGCATATTAAAACTAACTCCATTATAACATGTTGTATTCCTAGAATGTTGTGTGATGACATTCTTTTGTCTTATTGTCATGATATGTCATTTGTCATGAAAAGCCAATGTGACCCGTGTGTTGTGTGGAGCATTTCCACAATGTCATCACTTTAATTCTTCTGTTCCTTCACTTGTGCTGATGAAGGACAAGTGTCCCCTGAAGACAGGTGTCCTCTCTTCGGGGGGACGGGTCACAAGGACAGATTGTAGGACCAGTTGATATTGAACAAACCAAACATCAAATATGTGTTGATTATTCATAAGCAATGAACTGAACTAATACAGAGATGTATACAATATAAATACATAAATATACGTGTATATAAGATGTATACAAGATAATTTATTAAATAAGATTTAATGTACTTCAGGGACTACATACAGTCCAGTTTCATCCTGAGTGACCAGGCTGGTAGAATATTGCTATAATAACCTTTAAATTTACACTTCAAAGTTTTTCTTTGTTGTGTCACAGTGGATGGAATGAAATGTCTATATTTTTACAAGATCAAACAGTTAGTACTGAAAATCATTACAATCCCAACACAAGGTCAATTTTAATGAAACATTCAAAATACAATGAAATGTAAAAAAAGTAAATGTGTATAAACCTTATATAACCTCCTTGCTTGGTGGGGCCAGACTGGAGCCTCTTGGTCAGTTTTGGCCTCATGTTCTCTGCTGTAAAGGTCAAATCGTCACCCACCCTGCCTGCGAGGCTCCGACCTTCTGCGGTTGAGTATGTGATCTGTGTGCACTGACTGGACATGTGCCAGAGCGACTGGACGCTTGTGTGAAGAGATCCTCCGTCTCCCCGTCTGAAAAAATCACAATTTAAAAGCAAATAAAGAGCCAAAGGCTCAGAACTCCTGAAGTGAAACATAAACGACTTGAGCAGCAGAAGTGGAGATATTTTTGGGATTGTTACGTTACGTTATGGAACGAGCATGGAAGTTAGCCCAGAGTAGAGCATGGCTGCAATCGTGTATCACCTGCAACCTGAATATTCCAATAATCGGGTCCAGACCAAGTATTTGGACCGTTTCAGTGTCGCTCAGGTAAAAAATTTGCCAAGAAAACCACTTGGTTGTCTGTGTTCGGCAGGTTGTGGCTCATTAAGGTGTGTCAGTGTGTGTCTGTGCACAGTAACGTGTCCATCTCTTACAGTGTTGGCTCCAGTTTCAGCACCAAGGACAGTGCTGTTGACTGCAGGAGTCATTCAGTCACAGCAGTTAAACATGTCTTGGTTTTTCAGTGTAATGGAAAGCTGACATCAAATGCAAAAATCACAAGGTGTTTCTTTGATAACTTCTTCTGTAGCAATCCACTCACTGATGCCTTGAAAGACCAAGAATTCTATGGCACAGGTACATGCAGAGCAAACTGGCCACATGGAGCAAATCAGAAAGTGAAAGAAATGGGCAGAGGAACTTGGTTTGTTGTCAGTCATAGTGCAAACATCACCGTTATGTTGACTCAACAGGTCAGTCATCCACATGGTCTTGTCCTGTGCTGGTCAGTCCCCTGAAGATGTTGCAAACCGAAGGGTCAAGAAGAAAAAGAACAATGGTCCGAGTGCAAAAACCCATTTACTGTGGCCCTTTACAATTGACACATGGCGTGATCGTTTTGACCAATGTCTGGGAAGACACCCCGACACAGAAACAAGTGTACATTAGCAGGGTTTTTTTTCTTTCATGTTTCTGGATGTGACCATAGTAAATGCTCAAAAAGATGAGAGTCCTCTTCAAAGCTTCTGTGGCTCGTGCACAGATGAATAGTGGCCCCCGCCAGCAAAGCAAGAGAGGAAGACCCAGTGGGACCCCACCACCCATGAAGCGGAGAGCAGACACCAAAGTAGAGGTAGTCAGGTCCAGTTTGGCACAAGAAATCACTGGCTCCACCTCACCTTGGTGAAAAATGCAAACGGATGCCACGATGCTGCATGCACGCTGACCAACAAATACATCTGCATCATGTGTTGCTGTGTGCTGCTGTGCCCTGGGTGCTTTGCAAACGTTCCATGCAAACTAGGTGTGATGAACATAGAGGTGTTCAGTGATGCAGAGACTAAATCTCAGTTCTTGTCACCAAAAACAACATGCAATGCCAGTCCTGCATCCTAATAGAGCTGTGGAGACTCACAATGTTCTGTAAATCTCAGTTTAACTGCAGGGCCCCGTCATCTTTCTGGTTTATTTCACTCTTTGTTGTTTTATTGTGTGTTTTGGTGCTTTTGTGTTCATTTTGTTTCTCTTTCTGGTTGTTTTGTAGTGGTTGATTTTAAGCCCTTATGTCTGATTTATGTTTCTTCTTGGTCTTGTTTTCTCACTTTGTGGATATCTATTGTCTTTTTCAGATTGTTCTTTTGTCGTTTTATGTCCACCAGTTTGTTGGTGGACACACATTTTCTCTTTGTATGTTTTTTTTTTTTTTTGCTTTATAATAGATGCTGAATGTGTCATTGTCTTGTTTATGTCACTTTGTGCTAATTTAATGTTTGTAATTTTTGCTGTGGTTCACATCTCAATCTGTTTTTGGTTTTTTTGGAAGTGGGGGGGAGGGTTGCAGCTCTTTGCATTCGTTTTTTTGCTACTTTGTAATTCATTTGCTTCACTTTGAAGTTGTTTTGTTTTTTTCTTTGCAGCTTGTTCATCCAACCTGGTGTCTGGAAATCTCTCACTTTTATGAAGAGCCTGCAGCTCGTGGATTTAGTCTGTTTTGTTGTTGCTCTCTGGCTCTCTCTTTTCTTCTCTTTTTATAATCTAACCAAACAGCAGCAAGTCTCCTCTTCTGAGTCTGATTTTTCCTGTTAAACGGGAACTTCTACTTGATTATGTGCCATTGTTGGAGTAAAACAGCCTTGAAATGACCGCGTATTAATAACATTCTAATCGAATTAGATTGAAGACAGTGTACTTCTGCAGCTCGACCACTAGAGGGCCCCCTCTTCTCTCTGTATACAAACTCAACTATATCCGTCTGAAGATGGCCCACCGATTTCTCCGTGTTGTTTTTAATTAAAAGGGTATTACTCGGAGGAGACAGAGTGTGCAGTATGTATTTCTATCACTGCAGTACACACTTCTCCATTGTTAACAGGGCCTCAGTGTTATTGCTTCTCCATTGACCTGGGTGACAGATAACAGCGATAGAATTATAAATGGAGAAGCTGGAACTGGAGACAATTAGCTCAGCTTGTTGTGGCTTCAGGAAGCACAAAAGATGAACATTCCTTCACAGCAGAAACACATGAAGTTAACACTTTTGTTTCTGTTCAAAGATGCCCAGCAGGGAAGGGAAACACAAACATTATGGAAAAGACACGTAAAACAGCTGCAGAAATAAAGAAAAACGGCTGCAGGACAGGACAAAGCGACACAGTGACATGATAACACAAACAGAAAATAACTGTTTAGAGAAATCAAACAAGAACAACTGAAAGCGAGTGAGTTCAACATTCCTGGACAAAATGTTCATGGACTGTTGGAGAGAAAGAACCAAAGAACCTGTGGATATTCAGGGAGAACGGGCAGTTTCTTCACAGAAAGATATCAAACAGGCTGGAACCAGGAACGCTCAAACCCACAGAAAGACACGTTTCTTTCACAAAGAGTCACACAAATACATAATTAAGACATTTGAGGTTTTTTTTTCCCATCTATCTGTTTGAGAACAAACATGTATGGTCCTGAAAATCAGCTCAACCACAAGTTTACAACAATTAATACAAACAATATGAAATACAGTTTTTTAGTCATTGATCCTGCTGTTTTTCTGTACAAACAGTGTTTATACATAAGAATACAGCATAACGTTGAACAAATGACCACAAAATACAACAACAGCAGAAATGAAAGTGAGCACATTATGATACTGTAGGGATTTATTACCTCATATGGATCACTATTTATGTTTTGGTTGGCTATCAATAATGATTAATAATTATCAAAGATAGTTATTAATAATGTTGTTGAAATGTAATCTGATGTGTATCAGATACCTCGGAGCTCCACCTGTCTAAACAGGAAATGATAGTCAATTCAGTTCTATCAGTCTCATAAGATATACTAAACAGTTAATCAGGAATTTGAATTAATTGTTAAATTAATTACAATTACCAGAATTAACAGTAAAGATTGAAGGATTTTGGAGTTCTTGACACAGAAGAGGTCGACATTTCATTCACCTTTGTGCTCATTAATAAAACAGCAAGTATGATTCCAAAAATTATATTTATTAACAATGAAAAAGCTGGGTGTGTGTAGGTGCATGTGTGTGTGTGGAGAGAGAAAGAGAGAGAGAGGTGGAGGGAGTGTGTGTGTGAGACGTGTGATGGAACTACAAAACAAGATGGCGGATCACAAGAAACTACATTCCAAATGGAGGTTGTCAGCGAACAGGAGGTCTGTCCTGGGTCTCGGCCATGTGCTCATAGCAATGGAACAATAGAAGCTAGCCTTAGCATCTGCTTCCGGTGTGTCTCTGCTAAAGGACCATTTCTAGTGTAGCACCCGCCTCATCAACCTATGGGGCGGGGCCTGGGTAAACTTATGATATTCCCTTTGTATTTATGCTCAAAAATAAAATATGACGTAAGTAAATGAAAACCACACACACAGTACTTTAAATATAAATACCTTTTAGTAACTGTATTTTTAGTTCAACATAGAAAAAAAAAAGAAATAAATGAATTAATCACTCGGGTTCAGTGACAACAAAATTAATACTCAAACAGAAATTATACCCGTTCAAATCACTCCAACTGATGGAAATCACTGGCTACTCAGATATACTGAAACATAAAATGAACCAAACATGTGATGGGCCCACACACACACACTTTCACTCACACACCCCACAGTTCACCAAAGTCAAAGTTAAGATGTACACACACACACACACACACACACACACACACACACACACACACACACACACACACACACACACACACACACACACACACACACACACACACACACACACACACACACACACACACACACGCACACTCACACATGGAAGAATGTGGATCACAGCTCTACCTTGCTGCTTCTCCTGCTGCTCATAAAGCCTCATTAACTCCATGAAGCTTTAGCAAGAGTGGAAAGTCTGGAGAAGAGAAGAAGACTCCACATACATGATATGAAGACATACAAATACCTCTGAAACTCCTAAATGTTTCACTCCCTCATCCACATACTTTACAAAGGTCGTCTTAATGTTGTCCAGTTGAATTTTTGGAAATGACTCTTGTAAATTTTCGTTAATAGACGCTTGTCAATATTTTTACAGGAGACTGTGCTCAGTGGAGAACAAGCCTGAACAAGATGATGCTGGATCCACACACACACACACACACACACACACACACACACACACACACACACACACACACACACACACACACACACACACACACACACACACACACACACACACACACACACACACACTGCGGTAGCCCTGCGGCTCGGTCGCTTTAATTATGAGGAGGGAATCTAATCAATAGCAAAATAGGGCTAATCCTATTTCATCCCTTCATATTCATTTATGCTGGTGTCAGATTTAAGCTACCAAGCACCAAGATTCTCATCTCAGGCTTTTCTGCATAATGCTGCTGGCATGCTCCTTCACAAGGATCTTTTTTTTTCTTCTTCACTGATGTGCAATTGGTTTCTGGTGGCAGATACTTCAGGAAATATATCCCAAACTGGGTTTGAGCACGAGCTGAAAGAAAAGGCTGCTTATTGGCAAGATTGACAAGATGCAGTGAACACACATCAAAACAGCGAAAGTAGTTAAAAAAACTGTACATTGAGGCATGTCTATTGTGCTATTTTAATGAATTTTTGGTTTCACCACCATATTATAAGTATGTTATTGCTTTATCAACTGTGATTTTCAAGAATCTGAAACATTTCAGAGTCAGAATTTATTGAATAAACCAACCAAATTTAAACTAGATTGAAGGCAATATAACAAATACTTTAATTGTACTCAATCATAAGAGTTTAGTAGCTCAGAGTAGAACGTAGAAAGGATTCTTCTACTCAAGTTTTTTTTTGAAGAAATTCGACTCTTGATAAGACTGAATGCTGCATAGATCATACCAAGAGACAACTGGAAGTTTACACAATCAAATATACAAATTAAAAAGTGTCAGGCTGAATTGAGATACTTCGATAGCAGCAAACACATATGGCCAGAGAAGTTTTCTCAAAAATCATTAAAAATCTGGGAAGATCATTAGTTTTATGGGCACATAATATAAAGCAGGAATGTTCCATTGAAAGAATAAGCTTGATGACAAAACAAAGTGAAAAAAATAATTCTGCATAATATTTCTAAATCTTTGCATATGACGTGTGACACGTGGCTCTTCACTGTACGGGAGGTAATATCCTGACAAAACTCATGGCCATGCTTTAAAGTAAAAGGTTTTTACAGCATGTTAAAATATATAATCCACCCACCCAGAAGGTGATGACCTGGTAAAAGTAGTTGATGTTCAAAACAAATGATTGTTTCTTCTCAATCAAGTCAAAAGTAGAATCTCCTGTCCATGTTTGCAAACTGGACACAGGAGAATATTCAAACAGTGCCTTTAAAATCATATAACTTTTCTGGAACTCCTTGAATTGTTGGATTTTCTTGTTGTCAGTTTGCAGTGGATGATCATTTTACCGACTGATTCTGCCAGTAAAGACCACGAGGTCACCGTGGCTCTATTTGGTGAAGCAAGTGTGGTGTCACTTGATATAATAAGTTGATGCACATTTCATGAAAACAGTTAATTTTATACACACACACACACACACACACACACACACACACACACACATACCTGTATATATATATATATATACCGAGCGAAGATCCTGTGGGACTTCCAGATACAGACAGACAGGATGGTAATGGAGAACCAACCAGACATCGTGGTGGTTGATAAAGGGCAGAGGAAAGCCGTGGTGGTGGATGTAGCAATACCAAGTGATGGTAACATCAGAAAGAAGGAACATGAGAAACTGGAGAAATACCAAGGGCTCAGAGAGGAGCTGGAGAGGCTTGGAAGGTGAAGGTGACAGTAGAAGAAGAAGAAAGCACCTTTCACAGAAAAAAATCACAAGGTGCTTCACAGAGGCATAAAAATAATAAAATAGCATGGACACAGTAAAATAGTACGGTCACAATAAAATAGCACGGACGGAATAAAGATAAAACCAATCACAGCCATGTCAACTAAAAGCTTGTCTGAGCAGTCGTGTTGTCAGCTGCTTCTTAAAAGAATCAACAGAGTCGGCGACACGCAGCGACAAAGGAAGGTCGTTCCACAGTATAGAAGCAACAGCTTCAAAGGCCAAGTCTCCTCTGGTTTTAAAGTGGGTCCGTGGAACAGTGAGGAGGTTCTGGCCCGAGAACCTAAGGGAGCGACCGGGGGAGTACCAGGGGCACAACAAGTCAGACACATATTTAGGTGCCTGACCTTGCAACGCTCTAAAAGTCAGAACTAAAATCTTGAAATCAATTCGAAATTTGATGGGGAGCATGTGCAGAGAATATAAAATAGGAGTAATGTGAGATTGTCTGCTTGATCCTGTTAAAAGCCGCGCTGCAGCATTTTGGACTTTTTCCACAATTATGTATATTTTGAAGGCAGATGCTTGACGATGGAGCATTGTAAGAAAATGGTAGTGACGACCAAATGAAGCTTCAATAAAGCTTCATGAACCACTGTCTTTATCTCCTGAAGCCACTAGATGGAACTGTCTGTTCAACGAATGTTTGAAAACACTTCATTGCCAGTCTTTCAGACTCGATCTGCAAACCAAGAGCGCCATCTGGTGGAGACAGGAAATATAGAGAGTGGTTCCTGAAGCTTTATTGGAGCTTCATTTGGCCGTCACTAGAAAATGGGCTTATGGGCAGCAGTACAAGCCCGCTGTATCACACCCCCCTTCATTGTCCTGCACTCGGTTCACTCTGCAGTTGAACTCAATTAAAGAATTCAGTCTCTTCCAGGCGGCAGCATCTCAAAGGACCAGAGCGTCCGTCCGCCTCAGTGCCAGCTCGTTTCCCACAATGCTCCTGCAGCTCCATGTCTGATGCGGTCCAATGTTTCAATTTAATAGACGAGGCACTGAACCCGCCATTGTCATGAAATACAGTGCTCAGCTGTCAACATGAATATTTTCAATCTCAAACAGCTTTGTCTGTCATGTCTGCAGGTTTGTACTAAGGTATTGAACGTTGTCATCATGACAGCCTGGGTGCTAACTATAGTGGGAGTAATGCTTATTTAAAGAGCTCATTTATTCGTCTTTTCACTCATTGTGTTTGTCTAGCGAATGTGAGCATTTGTAAAAGTGTTGACAGCTGCACCCTTGTTATGGGTTTAATTATTATACTTGCTTTTCAGTTGTCAGGTAACATAGCTGAGTAATATTTGTGTTTGCTCTCACAAGTTATTCTGAAAACATAAACCAAATAGGTTTCCAGGTGTCATTAGACAGTCAGCAGAGGTGGTCTGCAGTAGAAGATCTTTTCATTGGATGTTGCCACTTCTTTACTCTAAACTCACAATGAAGCTCCACACCATTTACTGCAGCAGAAAATGTGCTCATTCTGGTTGAATGACAGATGATTTCAAAATAAATCATATTTGCCATATAGATAATATTGACGCATGCTATTTTGCTAATGATTTCACTGTACAAATCTACACACTGCTCTTTTATCACATTTTCATCATTCATACAGGCTCATTGAATAAGAAGGTTGTGATATAAAAATAAGGTTGATTTTCAGAGGTGACATGAAGAACCACTATTACACTATTGTGTGTTTCCACCACACAAAAAGTGCAGGGAAGGAAAGGAGCCTTGCGTAGCGGTACAGCAAAGCGTACCCGGAGCACAATCTGGTGCGTTTCCACTGCAGAAAGTAGGCGGGGCTTAGAGCTCCGCAGATGTGACGTTATAACAGTAACCTCAGCCAGGCGGCATATCTGGACCTTAAGACCTGTTGTTGTTTGCATCCTCCACTTTGTACTAGTTGTTTTGTTAACTTTTATTTTTTGCAGCCACAGAGCTGAAGCTGTAACTTTCAAAACAACCAGTGCAAAGCTGACCATGTTCACAGCAGAGGATTCATACAGCATATTAAAATATTGAGGGCGTGCAGTAAATCACTGACCAATCAGCAGACGGCTCCTCACACTAAAGCGACCGCCTTTGGAGCGGTTGTTTCCGGAAAATCACAAATTGTTGCGGTGGAAACCCGAACCTAATGGACTATACCTGTCCATTCCCACACTTTTTGTGCGGTGGAAACGGGGCTTTAGGTTGACCAGTCATTTGTCTAAAAGCAAGTTCACTTGTTTCTGTGGAGCTCAAAATGACTGAGTCCTCACCAACACGCTGCCTCAGATTGTGTTGTGTTATGTTTGGCACTGCATGAACACAATTGAGTTGGTAGCAGACGTGACTGACAGGTTGAACTGTGACAGTCCGGGCGACGTAGGAGTGACAAAGAAAATTCTACAATCTGCAGGCTGAGGAGAGAGTCACCTGGACCACGGCCAAAAAGCCAGACTCTAAAGTGTTTCCAAGTTTAGAACCTGGATGCTCATTCTTCTCCCTCCAGAGCACTGAGGTTCTCCTCTGGTTCATTTCCCTGTCATCACATAAACACACGTATGCATGGCCTCCTCCTCTCCACCTATAAACTGAGCTTTAAGTACAGTAAAACTAAACTCCCCACAAGGTACAGCACTTCTCCCTTGGAATATTTTCACTATGAATCCTCCAGAGTTTGTGCGTTTCCATTTATTACAAACCATAACCTGCTGTTTTTGCTATCATCTCCAGGAGCTAAATGAAGGCCCAGAAAGTATCAACTCCAAAAAGTACTAGGTGAATTTACCTTTGCTCACCTGTATCATTTACAGGAGTGCGAATTGCCAAAACATACTGTTTAACGCAAAGCCTAGGAAGTCACACATTGATTGTTTACATGTGTTTGTTCGAAACAGGTGTTTTTCTCTTCTAAAGGTCTGATATTAAGAGGCCGCAGAGGAGTGGACAACGTAATGTAATAATGAACAGACATGGACAAACTAATTCCCCTGTGGTGTGTTCTGGTATGGCACCTCCCCTCTGCCGTCTTTGTGCTCGTGACCCGCGGCCGTCCAGCAGATCACAGGCAAAGCAGTAGTTGAGGAATTAAAGATAGTGTCAAACCCTTGAGGGCCTTTAAATAGACCACACTCATCACTGACCGTATCTCTACTGGCTCCTTTACACAGTCTGTGACCCTGAGTCTGTAAAATTCAAGCCCACACCCTGGCTACTGTCCACCCACAACCCTCACCACCGCCCTCAGTCCATGAGGTGATGAATGGAGAATATAGGCAGCGAATATGCCATTAAATACCTCTTATTTTATAGTAGAGGTTATTCAACATTTCAGCCGTGACCCAAATAAGAAAATGATGGTCTCGCCTCAGGTCTCAAGCGTATTAAAATATATTGGTTTCCATGACATCCAGGGACCCACTGCCCGCTATAGGCCTGTGACCTGTTTTGGTTCCTGATGTGAAGTTTCAAAAATTACAATATACAGTGCATTATAATGCTTTACATTTTTATTGTATTAGTTGATTCGGTCAAAACTAAATGATCCCTTAAAGATGTATCTCAATAGGATTGGTTTTCATTCGTGAGGTGTGAACTGGTGTCGCAAAGCATCTTGTTTAAAAAAAACTGTGTTGTTTGTTTTTGGTTTTTGGTTTTTTTTCCCTGTTTTTTTCTTTTATTAAAAGAAAGACATTTTTAAATACATTACAGTCATTCCAATTTGCTTTTATAGAGAAAACAGAAAAAGCCCAACATATCCACATTGTCACCGATACAGACAGGACCCAAGTGCAGGACTCTGGAGGCAGGCTGAGTTCAAACAAGTCTTTTATTGACTGACAGCACAGACAGATGAACCGCCGGATGCTCCTTGACGTGAGGAGTACAGCAGACTTGATTCCAATGCCCTGGACAGACCGGCTAACACTGGACCGGACGGACGGGACATCGATAACAAACAACCCGACGCTGAACAAACACACAGACAGGACATATATAGGGCAAGGTGATTACGTGCATAAGACGGCCCAGGCATCTCAGGATGCTGCCTGTGGAAGTCTCTGATCATGCCTGGATCCAAGATGTCCCTAGCAGGTACCCAGGCACGTTCCTCAGGGCCATACCCCTCCCAGTCAACCAGGTATTGAATCCCCCAGCCACGCCGGCGAGCTGCCAGGAGCCGCCTGACTGAAAAGACCTCCTCACCCTCCACAATACGGGGAGGAGGAGGGGCTCTTGAGGGGGGAACTAGGGGGCTTTCCCGGGCAGGTTTAACCTTCGACACATGAACGGTGGGGTGAACACGAAGCGAGCGGGGCAAACGAAGACGGACTGCAGAGGGACCAACCAGCTTCATGATTGGATAAGGTCCAATAAACCTTGACGCCAGCTTCTTAGCGTCCGAGCGGATAGGCAGGTCCCGGGTGGAGAGCCACACACGCTGACCAACATCGTAAGTTGGTGCGGGAACCCGGCGCCGGTCTGCAAGCCTCTTGCGTTCTGCAGAGCACTGCAAGAGCTTGTTTCTGGCCTTGAGCCAAGCGCTCTTGCACCGTCGCACCATTGCCAGAGCTGAAGGGACACTAACCTCCGACTCCAAGGCAGGGAACAGGGGAGGTTGGTAACCAAACACGCACTCAAAGGGAGACAGCCCAGTGGATGAACAGGGAAGGGAGTTGTGCGCATACTCCACCCAGACTAACTGCCTGTACCACAAAGCCGGACTGTCAGAGACCAGACACCGAAGGATGGACTCCAGCTCCTGGTTCACCCTCTCCGTCTGGCCGTTAGACTCTGGGTGGTACCCGGACGTAAGGCTCACCGTAGTTCCCAACAGCCTGCAAAACTCCCTCCAAAACCGAGACACGAACTGAGGCCCCCTGTCCGAGACAATGTCCCTTGGGAACCCGTGAAGGCGGAACACGTGTCTCAGCATGACCTCTGCCAGCTCCTTGGCTGATGGGAGCTTCGCTAGGGGCACAAAGTGGGCCATCTTGGAAAACCGGTCCACTACGGTGAGGATGGTGGTAAACCCCTCTGCGTCTGGGAGGCCAGTGACAAAATCAATGGACAGGTCTGCCCATGGTCGGGTGGGTACCGGGAGTGGCTGCAACAGACCAGAGGGGCGAGACCGCGAGGTCTTGTTACGAGCACAAACAGGGCAAGCCCGGACATACTCCCGGACCTCCCTGTTCATCTCTGGCCACCAGAAACGCTGTCTCACCACAAACAGGGTGCGCTGAGTTCCTGGGTGACATGACAGCAGGTTTGTGTGGGCCCATTGAATAACACTAGACCGTACCGGGGGACACACAAACAGGCGGTTGGGAGGACAACCTGGCGGCACCGTCACCCCCTCGAGAGCCCGCCGGACCTGCTCCTCAATCTCCCACGTCACCGCCCCCACCACACAGGTCGGAGGTAAAATGGGCGTGGGGGAACGAGGAGCAGGATCCGGCTCAAAGACCCGGGAAAGGGCGTCAGGCTTCACGTTCTTAGACCCAGGCCGATACGACACCACAAAGTCGAACCGGGTGAAGAACAGAGCCCACCGAGCCTGCCGAGAATTTAATCGTTTGGCTGACTTGATGTATTCAAGGTTTCTATGGTCGGTCCATACCACAAACGGGTGCTCTGCGCCCTCCAGATAGTGCCTCCACTCCTCCAATGCAGCCTTGATGGCCAGGAGCTCTCGATTGCCGATGTCGTAGTTCTGCTCAGCTGGGGTCAGCCGCCTGGAGAAAAAGGCACATGGGTGCAGCTTCCCATCCTTACTGCTGCGCTGAGAGAGCACTGCCCCGACCCCGACATCTGACGCGTCCACCTCCACCACAAACTGCCGTCCCGGATCTGCCACACTAAGCACGGGAGACAAGGTGAACCTGGCCCTGAGCTCAGAAAACGCCTGTTCAGCCGAGGGACCCCAAGCAAACGGGACCTTGGGGGAAGTTAAGGCATGTAGAGGCGCCGCGACGGAGCTGAATCCCCTGATAAACCGCCGGTAGAAGTTAGCAAACCCCAAAAATCGTAATAATTGCTTGCGGCTACCCGGGGTCGGCCAATCCGCTACAGCCCTGACCTTCTCCCTGTCCATCTCCACCCTCCCCTCTGAGATGACGTGCCCAAGAAAAGAAACGGTGGGAGCATGAAAAACACATTTCTCGGCTTTGACAAATAAGTTGTTGCTGAGAAGACGCTCCAAAACAAAACGAACATGCTTGACATGACTGGCAAGATCTGAAGAAAAAATCAAAATGTCGTCGAGGTAAACGAACAGAAACTTATTCAATGCGTCTCTCAGCACATCATTTACGAGATTCTGGAACACTGCGGGAGCATTGCATAACCCGAAAGGCATCACCAAATACTCGTAGTGGCCAGAAGGTGTGTTAAATGCCGTTTTCCACTCGTCCCCTTGCCTAATCCGGACCAGGTGGTAAGCATTGCGCCAGTCCAGCTTAGTAAAGACCTTGGCTCCCTGCAGGCGTTCAAAGGCCGAAGTCATGAGGGGTAGTGGGTAGCGGTTTTTAATGGTTATCTCATTGAGGCCCCTGTAGTCAATGCACGGCCGAAGAGTCTTGTCCTTCTTTGCCACAAAGAAAAATCCCGCCCCTGCAGGAGAGGACGAGGGTCTGATTATCCCAGCCTCTAAGCCAGACTCAATATAATCTTTCATGGCCTGATTCTCAGGTTGTGAGAGAGAGTAAATGCGACCCTTGGGAGGAGTGGTACCCGGCAATAACTCAATGGCACAGTCATAAGGACAATGTGGTGGCAGGGATGTTGCCTTCCCTTTATTGAACACCTCCTTTAGATCATGGTAGCAGCTGGGAACTCCCTCGAGGTCCGGATACACAGGAACCTCCACGGCTGCTACCTTAACTCCAGACACTGACCGACAATGCTCAGAACAATCCCCTCCCCAACTCAAAATAACCCCCGACTCCCAGTCAATATGGGGCTTTGCAAACATAACCAAGGAAGGCCCAGGATAACTGGGTAGGACGGACTTAAACCTAAATGAAAAGAAATCTCCTCAACATGGGAGGGACCGAACAATAACTGAACAGAAAGTGTCTTTTTATCAATAGAAAATATTTTGTGTCCATCTAAAGCAAAAGCCTTTAAGGGCAATGATAACAGTTCAGTGGGGATATTATGTCTCTCAGCCCACTTAAGGTCCATAAAGTTCTCATCTGCACCAGAGTCAATGAAAACATCAATGTCCAAGGTGGTGTCGGCATACCTCAGTTGAGCCGGCGTGAGTCTTCTTAAAGGCGCAGTAGAGGAGTTCTTAAGACTCACCGGAGCCCTCCTTAACCCAGGTGAGCCTGTCCCTTTAAGAGGACACGCTGCAGCTCTGTGCTGACCACAGTACAAACACAGGCCGCTGGTCAGGCGCCGATGCCGCTCCTGCGTGGAGATGCTGGTGCGGCCAAGCTGCATCGGCTCCTCCGGAAGCTGTGCAGCACTCGGGACCTGCTCCTGCTGGGGGGCGGGACGGAGAGGGGCGTGCTCCTCCCGTGCGTTCCTGGATTCTCCTCCCTGCTGGTCAGTCTGCCTCAGGCGATCACGGACCGTCAGACGATTCTCCATCTTGACCGCCAGGGCAATGAGGGAGTCCAAGTCGTCGGGGAGATCCACCAGGAACAGCTGGTTGCGAACCGGACTGGCCAGCCCGTAGAGGAAGGTGTCCCGCAGTGACGCTTCGTTCCAGGTGCAGTCTGCGGAGAGAGTACGGAACTCAATCGCGTAGTCGATCACCGACCTCCTGCCTTGACGCAGCGCTGCCAGCGCTCGAGCCGCCTCCGGTCCGCCGGGACGCCGATCGAAGATCTTCGACAGCGCGGCTGCGAACTCGTCCACCGAGTCACACAGCCGGGATCGGTGGTTCCACTCAGCGGTGGCCCAAGCCTCCGCTCTGCCGGACAGGTGGGAGATGATGTATGCGACCCTCGACCTCTCAGTTGGAAACGCCCCCGGCTGCATCTCGAAGTGGAGACCACACTGGACCAGGAAGGGTCGCGAATCCTCGGAGTCCCCCGAGAAGCGCACTGGGCTTGAGAGCGGCGATGGCGCCATCACGACGGGGGCAGCAGCTGGGGCACCGTGGCGGAAGCGGCAGCTGGTGGCACTGCAACAAAAACAACAAAAGCAAACAACAACTTGATTTTGATAATTAACAGAACAATCTCGTCAATGAGGAGTGGAAGTGTGTGTGTGTGTGTGTGTGTGTGTGTGTGTGTGTGTGTGTGTGTGTGTGTGTGTGTGTGTGTGTGTGTGTGTGTGTGTGTGTGTGGTTTGTCCTCTGGATGTGAATGGAACTGTTGTGGGGGGCCCCGCAGCACCACCCCGGGGCCCAAGGCCACCAGGGCCGGACGTCGCCACTCCGGCACCCAGCGACCCACCGGATCCAGGGAGGCCCCGACAAACCCCCCCGGAGAGCCACGCCCCAACCCGGAAGGCACCAGACGGAGCGCGCAGAGAGGACCCCCCCAGGCCAGAGGGGCCCACAAGAGAAGGATAAAGCACGCAGAGAGGACCCCCCCAGGCCAGAGGGGCCCACAAGAGAAGGATAAAGCGCGCAGAGAGGACCCCCCCAGGCCAGAGGGGCCCACAAGAGAAGGATAAAGCGCGCAGAGAGGACCCCCCCAGGCCAGAGGGGCCCACAAGAGAAGGATAAAGGGTGCAGAGAGGACCCCCCCCCCAGGCCAGAGGAGCCCACAAGAGAAGGATAAAGGGTGCAGAGAGGACCCCCCCCCCCAGGCCAGAGGGGCCCACAAGAGAAGGATAAAGGGTGCAGAGCCCCGGGCCCCGACCCGAGCCGCCAAGCCGGGACCGGCCAGTGCAGCGCCCCCAGGCCACGCGGGCAGGGAGCCCCCCCGGCCCTGACAGCGGAGCCCGCCGCACCCCCGGGGGCCATCCCCCCACCACCCCCCCAACCCCGGCGGGACAGAGAAGGCCCCAGCCGCCGAGCCCCAGACCAGTCCCCCCCCAGACCAGGAAGAGCGAAGGCCCAGCCAGGCCCGGCCGGAGGACAGCCACCCTCCAACCCCCAGGAGCCTCAATACCCCCCCCCCCCCCATCACCTAATCCCAGCACACCCACACACCCATACCTAAGCATACGCATACACACACCCAGACATACATACACACACCCAGACACACACACCAAGCATACACATACACACACAGACATACATATATACATATATACAGACATACGTACATACATTTATTTGGTAGGGAGGGGGGTGCCCCCCACTCCCCAGGCCACCAGCCAGGCCCCCACCAGGCCACTACGGGATCTCGTCCTCCACCAATACAACTGTGAATAGGGAGGGAGAACCACTACCCCCCCCCCGTATATTACCTTGTTGACTAAAGTATTTTAACGCATTTTGAATTTTCCACTTTCTGTCTGACAGTGGAGAGATCCTCAGAGTGGAGTAAGCCTGAGAGTGGAGGTCCTGCAGCCAGACACTCTTGTGTGTTTTTGTTTCTGTTCTCCAACGATTTTATTATTTGCTATGAGAAACAGAAAATGAAAATAAACCGTTTTTTAAAGTTTTGTTTGTCCCTTATTTATCCCGATAAAGAAAAATGCATTGAATTTAAATTGTGATTTTTGAATTTTAAATTGAAAATCAAATAATGACTCGTTTTTTGTTTTTTAATATCCTTCTCTGAACGGGAAATCCAATGATCAAAACATACACGGACCGAAATGTCTCAGCAGGTTCCTAAAAGCAACGGGGTTGTTGGGGAAATATAAAGCAGTGGGAATTGATAAAGAGGGGGAGAACCAGCAGGTGGCGGTAATGCAACGTACATGAATGCAAACTGCCGTAAAACCAAACAGAAGAAGAAGAAGAAGAAGAAGAAGAAGAAAAGTAGAAGAAGAAGAAGAAGAAGAAGAAGAAGTAGAACAACAAGAACAAGAACAAGAACAAGAACAAGAATCAGAATCAGAATCACAATCATGTCCGTCATTTCTCCTGCGACCACAGCGGGGTTGAGGAGCGCGCGCACCACGCAGCCACCGCAGCTGTGAGGGAGTGAGACAGTGTGCAACTGTGTTTGGGAGAGTGAGACCGTGTGTAAACCGGCGGCTCAGGCAGGTGAGCGAAACATGATTTGGTGACTTTAATGATGAGCTGCTGAGTGATTCGAGCATATTCCTGCGCTTTCATCAGGTCCTGTTTCTTCATGATCCGTTTCTTCATGATCTGTTTCTTCGTTTTCCTGTTTCTTCATGATCCGCTTCTTCATGATCTGTTTCTTCATGATCCGTTTCTTCATGATCTGTTTCTCCATGATCCGTTTCTTCATGATCTGTTCCTCCATGATCTGTTTCTCCATGATCTGTTTCTTCGTTTTCCTGTTTCTTCATGATCCGTTTCTTCATGATCTGTTTCTCCATGATCTGTTTCTCCATGATCTGTTTCTCCATGATCTGTTTCTCCATGATCTGTTTCTTGATGGTTCTTCATTATGTTTCTTGATCTGTTTCTTCACGATCTGTTTCTTCACGATCTGTTTCTTCACGATCTGTTTCTTCACGATCTGTTTCTTCATGACCGATTTCTTCTTGATATGTTTCTTCATGATGTGCTCTGAATAAAAGGCTGCTGTGCAGAGAAACCCTCTTAGTATATCAGTTATTTTGCTAAAAGTACCTGATGTTTACTGAAATTTAAAAGGTATAATTTGGAATTCTTCACATTTTGTTCCCATTTTTTTACTGTTCAGTCACCATAGGAATATTTTAGTAGTGTTTTACCCAATTTAGCATTTTTTAAGATAAGATACGGCAACCCTTTAATAGTGAGTTTGGATATTATAGCATTGTAGGGGCTGTCCACACCATGAACACGGTTAACCTCAATGAGCTGTTTTTGTTTCATCTACACGAGGCAGTGTTTTAGAAGTGTGAAAACAGTTTTTTTTTAACACAGTTCCCAGAGTGGGGAAATTTTTAAACGCCGGCTCATGCCGTCCAACCCTCCGGGGGTGTGGATGGTAAAGTCGGAAAAAATTATCATCTGTGGGAAAAAGATGACATAATCGCCCCCTTTTCCCCCCACCCCAGTCTGCAATGTCATCAAATAACCACAACAGTCATGGACGACATGCTCCTGTCGAGCTGCATTCACATGCTCGCCGCAATGTATGTTTGCAGACCTTGCGCCCTACCACCACTCTGGGCTCGTTCCAAAACGTAACGATCCCGAAAATATCTCCACTTCTGCTGCCTGGCATTCTCTACCTTCCCTAAAATAGTTTAGCTTTCATTTCAGGAGTTGTGAACCATAGCAAAAGTGGCGAACTGTAAAAACTGCTGAGGACTTGCAAACATTGGCTAAAGAATTCAGTTAAATTGTTATAAGTCCAAAGGTCATTTAAACACAATTAAAAACACTAGAATCTGTCGGCAGCGGCCCTACTGCGTTCGAGTGCGCGCAGCCCAAAATGTGTGGCTGCACGGCCTGTGCGCTGTGGGCTGCTGGAGCTCCTCCGGCTCCACATATTTGACCTTTGAACTTTTAACAATTTAACTGAATTATTTAGCCAATGTTTGCAAGTCCTCAGCAGTTTCTACGGTTGGCCATTTTTGCTATTTTAGACAATTTGGCATTATTGTCGTTGTCACTATTATTATTAGCCACTTCACAAATTTTAACTTCGGACAGGTTTAGCCATTTGATGTCATTTGGAACTTTTTCTGAAAGCTGTGAAGCTGACAAAGTTTTCTTTAACTTAACTTGAACTAATCAAAGCTAGTTGTCATTCGCAGTAGAAGTACATGACCTATCCACCTTCAAGCATTGTGACTCGGACTGCTACCTTCAAATGATTTGGAGCTTTTCAACAACATTAAAGTTACCTGGTAAAAACATTTGAATAATGTTTGAATTACTGCATAGAAAAAAACATAACCAGCATTGCATAGAAAAACAATTAGTCTTTTGGGTATTATCATTAAACTGAAGTTTTATTTCTACTACCATTACATTGCAGAATTTGAGCTCTTGTTAATTCCTCTGTAATTCTGTACACTGGAAGGCAACAGAAACCAATGTACACACAGGAAATGTGCCTCTTTAGCGTAGAGATCCTTAAACCAGTCTGTCTGCTCCAGGGGCAGATTAGGTCAAGAATTCACACTAAGAATTTAACTTCCTAAGCTCAAACTCCTCACCACGAGGCTCAGTCTGGGAACCTAGCAGCTGAAGCTGAAGCTGTGGGGCAGCTGAAAGGCAACTTCAGATATACATGGGCTGTAATTAGAAATAAACTAAATCTGAATTTGTTGCAAAATATATTGCTTGTTATAAGTATGAGGCAAAGACCTGCAGAAAACAAAATGTGAAGAAGATCAGACAGAGAAACCAGAATCCAAATAGTGCTAAACTGTTTTTATTTTTCATTTAAAAGTCTATCAAAGGGGTTTTAACAGATAAAAAGCATATGGAAACTCTCTGGGCAGTTCTGTTGACTCTTGTGGAAATGGTCAATGCTTTCCTGCCTTTAGAGTTCCGGTTTAAACTATGTGTTGTCCTCTCAGGATCATTAGCCGCCATGGTGAACCAGATCCAGCAAGCAGAGGGAACCTGGCAGTCCTCCAAGAGTGAGTCCAGCAACAGTGCCAGCGGAGGAGAAAGTTCCAAGGAGAGCTCGCGCTGCTCCACTCCGGTGCTGGATTCAGACCACTCGGACCGGCTGCGGGACAAAATGCGACGGAGGATTGAGTCTGGAGACCGCTGGTTCTCACTGGAGTTTTTTCCTCCACGCACGGGCGGTGGAGCGGCCAACCTCATCTCCAGGTGAGCTGAGCTTCAGAGTACAATGCCTTTTATTGTCAGTATACCAACGTTGCTCAACACAATTGGAGGTTCTCCTCTATTCCATCCAAGGACCAGCAACTCACATAAAGTATAAATATATAAATACATTAAAAAACTTAAGATGGGTTTAAAATCTTTCACATGTTAAAAAGTATTGCCCAATATCTAATCATACAGAGTGTGCAGTACCAGCAGTGGTGGAATGTGTATTGCCCGTCACTTATTTATATGCAAGAGTTCCGGGTGGTGGCGCCTTTCGGAAAGAAGCTGTTTCTCAGTCTTTGTCCTCGCTTGTCAACATCTGTAGCACCTGCCAGAGGGCAACGGTGCAAACGGCTGAGAACTGGGGTGTGAGCTGTCCCTGATGCTGCAACACGAGGCACTGGGAGGAGTCAATAATAGTCATGCATTGGTTTTATATAGCGCTTTTCCAGACACTCAAAGACACTTTACATTGCATTGCATTATTCATTTATTCCATATAGTTTGGTGGTAAACTACGTCTGTCGCCACAGCTGCCCTGAGGCAGACTGACTGAAGTCACGCCATCGGCCCCTCCCACTCACTCTCTCACTCTCTCACTGCATTCACACAGGCAGTTCAGGGTTCAGTGACTTGCCCAAGGACACTTTGGCATGTGGGTAGGCAGAGATGAGATCGAACCCGCAACCTTTTGATTGGGAGACAACCGCTCTACCAACCGAGCCATACCGCTCCACATGTCCATTCTGGAGGGGAGAGGACAGCCAGCGATCTCTGAAGCCTCAGTGCTGCTCCTGTACCAGGTGGACACACAGGACCTCAGCAGGCTTCCATGGTTGGGCGCTACGAGGCCAGCAGCAGCTTTCTGTCCAGGTTGTTCTTCTGGAGAACTCTCAGTAAGTGTAAATGCTGCTGAGCTTTCTTCATAACAGCTGTGGTGTTGTGTGATCCGGGAGAGGTCTTCGGAGATCTGGACTCCCAGGAACCTGAATGTGTGGACTCTCTCCATTGATGTAGGGGGGGGAGCAGCTGGGCTCTGTTCCTCCTGATGTGCACGTTGATCTCCTTTGTTTTGGCTGTGTTCAGTGTCAGGTTGTTGTCTGAGCACCAGGTGGATCCTCTCTGTCGGCTGACTCGTCTCTTTTTGAAGTCAGTCCGACCACGGTGGTGACATCAGCAAATTTGAATATGCAGGGGTCAGTCTAATGCCAGTTCGTGACCAGTACGTATTTCTACGGACTACTACACATTTCCAATGGCTAGTCCGTGGGACTAGTGCAAAATTAGACATTTTCAACCCAACCTGCGGAGCTTTCCAATCATAAAGCTCGTCTGTGCTTCACTGTTACTGCAATGACTACACAAGTGTTTCTCTGCCGGCTGCTCTGCTTGGGAAGTAGCATTGCAGCTAACCAACTTTTCATGACATGTGGCTGTTTGAACATCGCAAAGTAACACATCAATGTGGATGTTTGCAAAGCTGTTGTACAGCGAGGCGGATACTCTGCTGCCAGACGTCACCGTTTTAAAACAGCAGCTCGCTGAGGAGAACTGCGTTGCCCACGGCATGAAAACGGCACGCTCCTCCGTGGTAGCAGGAGATTCACACCTCCGTCACACTCCATGCTAAACACCCTGAAAGAGTCACATTCATTCGTGTTGTTAGAGCTGAAAACACTGCCGTTTGTGCTGCGTTGCTAAAGAATTTCTCCAGGGATTAATTAAGTGATTCTGAAGTTTCAAAGATGGAACTAGTTTATTATGAGGTGATGACTTCACGCAGACCCCCACATTGTCCAAATGGAATAAATATAGTGTTGGAGACAAAGTCCAGTGGTCATTCAACCTCATCGTAGGGGGGAGGGGGGA
>NC_137654.1:5043661-5206802 GCF_963422515.1 Blennius ocellaris
GGTTACTGCCTCGAACCAGACGCCTGCCGCCATCTAGTGTCCGTTCGAGGTCATTGCACCCACTCACACTGACCCTCCAAGGTCCGCCGCCACCTGGTGGACGTTCGAGGTCATTACACCCCACTCAGGCTTCCTCACACTCACTCACACACACACACACACACGCCCTCTTTCTTTGTACATAGTGTTTGCCATTAGTTGATTAGATCTCCGTGTTAGATGATGTTTGTTGCTTGATTGTGTTGGTTTAATAAATATTTTCAGAATTATTCACGAATTACTGCATTTTGTTAATAAGCGCATTTTAGCTGTATTGATCGATTCCTGGTAATTATTGTGTATTTATTGTTGACAATTCACTGGTTTGTAACAGTCTGTGCTCGAATCTCACACCTTCCTTGTTATTTAAGATTGTTATATTTACACAGAAATATTAACTAAGTTAAATAACCTTTTGACAAAGGAGACTGATATTTGGTATTAGCTGTTTCCAGTTTAGCGGGCGGTGCCCCGATTTAATTATTATTTGATAAATAATTAATTTATTCAAATTAATAATTTTTCATTAATAAATTATTTTTGATAATTCATTAACTTTGGAGTAATTCCTCAATTACTCTAGGAGTTGCTAATGAGTAAATGACCATTTACTTCCATTAGTAATTCCAATTTTTCCTAAATTACTTCCAGTAATCTATTACTTCCAGTAATTCTTAATGCTAATTACCAACCATAAATCCCAACAATAGTTTGTACTGCTTCTTTTTCTGACCTTATACTTACCTCAAGTTGCATTTTGACAGAATACATCAGAATCACAATCGTCTTTATCGTCATTGTAACATGTACAACGGAATTGCACAGAAAGTTGGGGGGGAAAGGAGGACAACAAGAGGTGGGGAGAGGAGGGAAAAAAGGCAGATTACAGACTGTGCTCTAAGAAGCACAGTCTGTAATTGGGGGGGGGGAAATCCACCTCAGGCACATTTAGACTCCGTCTCAATTCTACCCCTTTGCCCTTCATCTTACCCCTATCCCTTTGAAATGCGTGTTCACGAGAGTCTGAGGGGGTGTCCCATTTCACTATTGTGCAGAGGTGGAGGGGTGAGGGGAAGGGCTATTCGCCCCTCAAAACGAAGCGTCTACAGATGCACACTTTAAACAGAGGGGTAGGAGGACATGGCGCCGAAGGACTCGCATTTCACATATATACGCTTCTAAAGTTATATAAACCTGTTGTATTTTATACTAGTAAGAACGGCAGTAGCGCTGCCGTCTGCCGTGTGTAGCTTCCGTGTGTATTTGTTTCGTAGAGACCATGTTTATAACATTTTATTATTACACTGTATAGTTCCAAAGTCTTCTAATATGGGTGTTTTGAAAACAGGGACCCCCGAGCAAACAAGGAAGCTCCTCCGCTTTCGTATGGTGAATGAGGAAATATTTCTGAAGTCCAAATACAGCGCAAAAACTGAAGTAATCCACGTCTCCGTCTATTTCTTCGCCTTGATGTGGAACGGCAGAAAACGAAACAAAGCAGCCAAGCTACTGCAACACGTTGAATTTGGGACGGCATGACGATGCTCCTGCTGGAAAATCAACAAACATCCGTGGTTCAGCTCTGCTGATATAACGGCGCCATATTATGACGTCAAAACTGTGAGACGGAGCGAGAGGGTGAGCAGAAGGAGAGGGGTGTCCCAAATCTAAGGGCTGAAACTTTTATCCCTTTGCCTTTGCCCTCGTTTTGGAGGCGGAGGGCTAAGGGGTAGGTGTAGGGGTAAAAATAGAATTGGGATTGGCCCTTAGCATCAACACAGACAGATTACAACATATTCTCGAGACAGCGCTTAGGATATGTGAAGGGTAGTTTTGCAGCCCGCCACGAGGAGGAGGTGTCTCGGCGCAGCAGCACATCAGGCATACTTGCATACATTTGTACATTTCATGCTTTGATGTAGAGAGGAGTTTATTACAGGCTCATATAAAGTCAACAATAATGATAATAATATTAAAGAGGTATGGCCAGCCCCCAAGGTTGGCTGGTGGCTGCCGACAGCAGGAGTCTCACGGATCTCAGAGTGGGGAGCGCCTTGGTTGGCGAGTTACCAGAAAGCCACCAGGGCCACGGCCGTCCACACATCCATCCCACTCCGAGGCGCAGGCGTAACGCGAGTAGCACAAGTAACTGCCAGTCTACCGGCAGCCGAGTCCGACCCATGCGGACCCAGTTGTAATGGGGCCCCCCCAGAGTGGCCGGGAGAGGGGAGGAGGAGGAGGACGGTCGGAGGAAGCCAGGCTGGCTCCGCCATTGCTCACTCCCCGTGGTCTGCACTTGGGGGACAAAGGTGCGCCCCCGAGAGCGGGCCCCCGAGAGCGCGCCCCGGAGAGCGCGCCGCCGGAGAGCTCGCCCCCGAGAGCACGCCCTCGAGAGCGCGCCCCCGAGAGCGCGCCCTCGAGAGCGCGCCGCCGGAGAGCTCGCCCCCGAGAGCGCGCCCTCGAGAGCGCGCCGCCGGAGAGCGTGCCGCCGGAGAGCGCGCCCCGGAGAGCGCGCCCCGGAGAGCGCGCCGCCGGAGAGCTCGCCCCCGAGAGCGCGCCGCCGGAGAGCTCGCCCTCGAGAGCGCGCCCCCGAGAGCGCGCCCCCGAGAGCGCGCCGCCGGAGAGCTCGCCCCCGAGAGCGCGCCCTCGAGAGCGCGCCGCCGGAGAGCGCGCCGCCGGAGAGCGCGCCGCCGGAGAGCTCGCCCCCGAGAGCTCGCCCCCGAGAGCGCGCCCCCGAGAGCGCGCCCTCGAGAGCGCGCCGCCGGAGAGCTCGCCGCCGGAGAGCTCGCCCCCGAGAGCACGCCCTCGAGAGCGCGCCCCCGAGAGCGCGCCCTCGAGAGCGCGCCGCCGGAGAGCTCGCCCCCGAGAGCGCGCCCTCGAGAGCTCGCCCCCGAGAGCGCGCCCTCGAGAGCGCGCCGCCGGAGAGCGCGCCGCCGGAGAGCGCGCCGCCGGAGAGCGCGCCCCGGAGAGCGCGCCCCGGAGAGCGCGCCCTCGAGAGCACGCCGCCGGAGAGCTCACCCCCGAGAGCGCGCCGCCGGAGAGCTCGCCCCCGAGAGCGCGCCGCCGGAGAGCTTGCCCCCGAGAGCGCGCCCCGGAGAGCGCGCCCCCGAGAGCGCGCCGCCGGAGAGCGCGCCCCCGAGAGCACGCCTGCGATGGCCCCAGCTGTGTCCGGATGACCCCGTCCAGACACCCCCGGTGAGCGGGTTGGAGGGGGGCTGGACCCGGCCAATTGATTTCAAAGCGACCCCATCTTCTGAGACGGGGGGTTTTACAACCCTCCAGGCGCTTATTAAATGCGTCTTTAATTCTGCAAAGAAAGAAAATGTATCTCCAATGTGAAACGCCATCTGTGCAAATGACCCGGTGAAGTAGGCGACGTGATGATGTCAGCACGCTCGACCAATTAGAGCGTTGTCTGGGCAAATGGCAAAAGTGGCACCGGTTCCGTGACCGGACAAATATACACTTCGAAAACCTATTATCCTTGTATTCAACGTTTTGAGTGTACAACGCTGAAGGGGGTGTGTCACACCACACGTGTTCAACAGCCAATTAATAGTGTGTGGCTGCACCGTACAACTGAGGCTGCAGCGGCTGCAGCCAGCGCTTTGCCTCACTGTGACTGACAGCGGCTGCAGCCAGCGCTTTGCCTCACTGTGACTGACAGCGGCTGCAGCCAGCGCTTTGCCTCACTGTGACTGACAGCGGCTGCAGCCAGCGCTTTGCCTCACTGTGACTGACAGCGGCTGTCACTGGGATGTGATGAAATGAAGCGATAAGAATGAATATGATTTATATATCACACTTGTCATTATGGAATGACTTGATATGACTCGTCAAGTGCAAGTCTAGAGTCACTGAGTCTGGAGTCCAAGCAGGAGTTTTTTTTTTTTTATTTCATCAGTTCCAGTTAAAAAGTCATAAAATCGGGACTGGAGTCCGAGTCGAGTCCAAGTCTCCAGTCCAAGTTCCCATCTCTGTCCAACAGACGTGTACTCAGTGTTCAGTGTACAGTGCCTCTCTATAACCATGCTGTTATTACAGCAGTCATCATGCACATAGATACAAGCTGTAGTTATCTGTGTGATGGATCTGGCGTTGGTGAGATACAGGCTCGGCAGAGGCGGCTCCTGCGGGTTGTTCTTCAGCTTTAGCAAGAGGCTGGACCTGCATCCCCACTTTTGTTTCCTTTCCCTTCTCCGCCTGCGCTGCTTACCAGACCCGACAAAAGTCCATGGGGTACCCAGCAGTCTCGCTAGTTCGTCTGAGATGTTGTGTTTGAAGCGGAAATCCTTGTTATTTTGTTGTTGCAGGAAACAGAAGGGAAACATTCTGTTGAGTGTCTCATGTCTCCACAGATTCGATCGTATGGGCTCCGGAGGGCCTCTGTTTATTGACATCACCTGGCACCCAGCAGGTGACCCCGGTTCCGACAAGGAGACCTCTTCAATGATGATTGCCAGCACGGCAGTGAACTATTGTGGCCTGGAGAGCATCCTGCACTTGACCTGCTGCAACCAGACCAAAGAGAAGATCA
Organism: Blennius ocellaris; assembly: GCF_963422515.1. NCBI lineage: Eukaryota > Metazoa > Chordata > Actinopteri > Blenniiformes > Blenniidae > Blennius > Blennius ocellaris. The sequence continues at coordinate 5,048,238 of NC_137654.1, forward strand.
CTGGTCACCTGGCCAAAGCCAAACACCTGGGCCTGAAGAACATCATGGCACTGAGAGGAGGTGAGAACCTTCAGCAACCCCACACATTGAGCTAATGGGTGAAAGTGATGCTGCGGCAGCTGGATGAAAAGTTGTTGGACATTTTAAACATTGCATCTTGGCCCGCTCTCTCCAACCCAGCAGGACGCACAGACCTGTTAGCATAGCACGTAATACATTTCTTATTGAGCAGAACAAGACTCGGAGCAGAGGCTCCCGACAACTTCACTGCTGGCCAGTAGGCCCTTTTGAACAAAATCCTGGAGCTGAATCTGTGTGGCAGAGCCACGTAAAACAAACCAGTTACAAGTTTAAATAATACAGTTTTACTGGCGGTGCCCCAATCAGGATGTTCACTGACATGTTGCACAGCTCTCATGAGCTTGCTTCTGTCCTTTAAAAAAGTGGTATCGGTGCATTCTTATTCTCTTTCTGACAGATGCAACTTATACTCATTTGGGACTGGTGGTCTGGAAAATCCGGTATATACAATTGTGTGCGAAAGTCAGGGCACCCCTTTAAAAACTGCATATTTTATATATTAAAAAAATTAGTATTCATATTTATAGTCTCTGGTATATGGGAGAAAAAGACAATATTAACGGGAAACATTAACGCATAGTGACATTTTATAAATTGAACAAAATTACAAAACTAAAACAACTAAAAGCTTTGGCGTGTGCAGAGGTTGGGGCACCCTACAGCACCAGTAGCTTCAGTACTTAGTAACCAGTGTTTGGAATAACGGCGTTTAAAATAACAGCGTTAGGTAACGGCGTTATTTTTTCAGTAACGGGGTCATCTAACTCATAATTTTTTACGCCGTTACAACGGCGTTAACGTTACTGAACGTTAAATGGGCTGTGTTACATTGCCTTGATGTCATCCAGGATGTCACCCCAGGCTTCATGCCCGGCTGCAGTGACTGTGAGGATGTGGCTTAAAAACGAGGTCAGTGATTGGCTCAGGCGGAGTCGTCTTTCATGGGAGCCAATCAGAGCCAGTGTTTTTTTTTACATACGTGCCAGCTGAGCGCACACACACACACACACACACGTACACAAACACGAGGGCAGCGTGAAGCAGTCCGATGAAAACTTTTTTTTCATTTTTCATGTTCAAGGTGGCGATACAAGCAGGACTTTAAATTCATTGTGGTCAAAGGCAAGAACGTGCATGTGAAGTGTACATTATGTCCAAATTTGATGAAGCATCTCACAACGACACACGCGTCTACAAAGCTTGTAGCCAAAAACACCGATACGTCAACCACAGATGAGATCCTCCGTCCACGAGCAAAGAAAGACGGGGAGCAAAGTCGCCCAAGCAGCAAAAGCGAGCTCTTTCTCCCTCACCTTTTTTTGTTGTTTAAACATTTACTTTTGTTCTGAACAAAATACTTGGAAGTACACGTTGTGTTACTTGACAAGTTGTCTCAAGTTGTGAACATTTGATTTGTGAAACCTGCTAAAAAAAAAAAAAAACAGAATTTTTTGACATATAGCAACTTTTTTTAATAGTAATGGAAATAGTTACTTTCCTTGGTATTCAGTTACTTTTATTATAGACTAATTCAATTACTAACTCGGTTACATTTTGGAACAAGTAGTGAATTACTTTTTTAAAGCAACGTTCCCAACACTGTTAGTAACACCCCCTCTGACAGATATCACAGCTTGTAAACGCTTTTTATAGCCAACTGCAATTCTCCGTGTTCTATTATTTGGCATTTACCCCATTCTTCGTTCAAAGAGCTTCCAGTTCTGCAGTATTCTTGGGTCGTCTTGCATGCACAGGTCTTTTAAGATCCACCCACAGATTTTCAATGATGTTTAAGTCTGGAGACTGTGAAGACGTTTCTCGAGGTTGTCTCTGGTGGATTTTGAGGCATGTTTAGGATCATTATCCTGTCGTAGAAGCCATTCTCTTTTCAGCTTCAGATTTTTTTTTACAGATGCTGTGATATTTGCCTCCAGAATTTGCTGGTATTTAATGGAATCCATTCTTCCAATGCTTTCTGTCCCACTGGCTGCAACACAACCCCAAAGCATGATGGATCCACCCCCATACTCGGCAGTTTGCAAAGTGTTCTTTTCATAAAGTGCTGCTCCTTTCTTCCTCCAAACATACCTTTGCTTATTGTGACCAAATAGTTCTATTTTCACGTCATCAGTCCACAGCACTTGTTTCCAGACGCAGGTGAGGTTTTCTTCTGCAGACTCTTCCATGAAGGTCTTGTTTGAGCAAGTATTGCTGCACAGTGGAAGGGTGCACCGCCACTCCTGAGTCTGCTTAATCTTCCTGGAGGTCTTTTGAAGTGAAACGTGGGTGTTGCTTTACCTTTCTGACCAGTCTACGAGCTGTTCTCTCGGGAGAGTTTGCTTAGTCTTCCACATCTCATCTTTGTAGTGGATACTGTGGTGCTCTACAGTGAGAGCCGGAGTTTGAACAGATGAAGTGAGACACAAGGTTTGAGAGGCTGAGAGGGGAATGTATTCAGACATACAGCCGGAGATCTCCCACACCTGACAGACAAAGAGACATTTCACAGACATCCTCACACAAACACAGGCACATTCTGACAAAAAGCCTCCCCACACATGCCCCCCCTTCTCTGTCTAGAAAGCTGCATTCATCTAATCACCTCCTCCAAGGTCTGCATTAGGCGCCGCCAGAAAAGTGGAGCAAAACACAGCTGATTAATGGGCTCCAACTTAAAAAAAAACCTCATAAACCAGGTGTGGGTGACCTGGCAGATGGTGAAGTTATCAGGAGCATCCGGGGGACGAGAAAAGGAGACATCTGTGGCTCTCGCCGATCAGTTAGACTCCACACGTGTAGGCCATAAAATCTAAGAGGCCTTAGATTTTTCTACACTGTAAACTGGTATAAGTTGAGTTTACTTAAACACTTTTTAGAAACTGGTTGCCCTAAATGGTTTAAGTAATGTTTGATGAAAACTTGAGTGAATTTAACTTAAAATAACTAGTAATATCAATTGCTTTGCATATACAGACCCTTTCCAAAAAATTAGAATACGATGGGAAAGTTTATTTATTTCCATAATTCCATTCAAAAAGTTAAACTTTCATAGATTAGAGATTCAGGGCCCACAATTCAAACGATTTCAAGTATTTATTTGTTTATTTTTACATAATTTGGGCTTCCAGCTCATAAAACCCATGAAAACAGGAATTCAAAACATTAGAATACTGTAAAAAAAAAAAATCTGCCCAAATTGTGTGTGTCACACACTCATCATCTACTAAACTCAGAGCACCTGCACAGGTTTCCCCAGGTGTCATTAAACTGCTTCAGTCTGGTTCAATTGTCTCAGTTGGGTTCAATATGGGGAAGACTGCAGACTTGACAACTGGCCAGAAGACCATCATTGAGACCCTCCATTGGATGGGTCAACCACAAACGTTCATAGCGAAGGAGGCTGGCTGTTCCGGTTCCGTTGCGCTGTGTGGTCCCGAGCTGGACCCGTGCTGGACCCATCTGTGGACTGGACATCTGCAGGGCCCGGTTTCCTGCTGGCCTCAGGTTTGCAGCTGTGTTGTGAACGGCCTGGTCTGTGGGGGGGGGGATGCAGCTCCGTGTCCGGCTCCTAGGATCGTCCAAACAGTGTGTTCTGCTCGCCAGTGGGCAGAACCGTGGTTTGATTGTTGTGGATCACTTGTGTGCGCTCTGGATTTCCTAGTTGATGCAGACATGTCCTCTCTGCTTGGAAACCAGGATGAGACGCGGGGGGCCGATGGCTGTGAGCTGGACTTGACCAAGTTGCATTTGGGACAGCCGCTGTGTCCCGGTCGGGTTCCACCAGTGATGAGGCTTTTCTAACCTGACCACTCACTTATTACATGAACTAAGTGGCAATAATATACTGTGATATCCACACACAAGAGACAGAGAGAGAAAGTAGCACACAGAGAGAGCAAGAGAGTGAGAGCCTGGATGCGCACGCGAGTGCTCTCTCTGACACACACACACACACACACACACATACACGCACACACAGTATACAGGAGAGACATGGAAAGAGAGAAAGAGGAGAAGTTCATATTTTACCTTCAAGTATTTCCTCCAGCTTTAGTAGTTTGATTTATACTGGTCAGCCAACATGGCAACCTGCCGTTTCTTCTGTGGTGGTTAAATTTGGCTTTTCAAAATAAAGCTAGTGACTTTCACTTTCTCAGTCAACTTTTGAAAGTGAAACCTTCTGCCTTAATATTATTCCACGAGGTATTTTGCTGCTCTGGGGTCACTGTGCTGCACATGCAGCTGCTCTGGTAAGGGAGTAAAAATACAACTGGAAGTAAACAAAACTACGTTAATTACGTTAAATTTTTTTAACAAATTAAATGTTTCAAATCAATTAATTGAATTAACGTGTTATTTTTGACAGCACTACTTGATATGCAGTGATGAATGACAAAATATTGAATATATCATTTTTGTTTGTTATTCAAATCTGTTTGGGGGTTTATTTCATCAGGATAATCCTGTTTTGTTTTGTTGTTTTGGTTCAAAGTTCTCCAGATCCTACTGAAATGTTTTGAACAACAGAAACTGAAGGGCTGATCCATTTTAAAACTAGGATTGGATTACATGATCTAATCCGATTTCAGAATCCTTTGCCTTTTGAACAACCCATTTTTAAGATTTGATCCAATCTAATAACCAAAATCCAATCAGGCCAGGGCTTTGAACGATGGTTTTCAAGACTGAACAGTGCACAGTGTGCACACAGCCTCAGCTCTACCATCCATATGTTTCCAGAAAGGAATAGGAGGACCTGAAGCTGGTTTTAATTTGTACAAGTTTAAGAAAAAAACATTGTGTAGTTGTAGTTAAGGGTTTCCATGTTAAAGAATTTTGTGACATAACTGCAATATTATGTGTCACCCTATCTCTAAGGGTGACTGAGCTCCTCACCCTACACAGTGCTGTCAGTCGATTTAAAAAAAATGAACTAACTAATTGCAAACATTTCTGTAATTAAATGCAATTAATTGCATCGTTTTTCTCCTGAACACTGAAGCTTGTAATGGATATGTATTCAGGGAAAACCATATAATTAGCCTAACTCAACACACATCTAAAATCAAAGACTATTTTTGTAATGTCCTTTTAGCTTTGGGTGAAACTGTTCTCTCCGAGGTCAGTAAAATAGTAAAAACATAGATTAATTAATTAATAAACGTCTGGGTTTTGTTAGAGCGCAGGTCCACCACTTTGAGAATTTGAATACTTCTAGAAACAAAGTTATGAACTTATTACATGAACACAGTGGCAATAATATACTGTGATACACACATGATAGACAGAAAGTGAGAGCAGCAGCACACACACACACTATCCATCCATCCATCCATCCATCCATCCATCCATTGTCTACCGCTTATCCAGGCCGGGTCACGGAGGCAGCAGTCTGAGCAGAGTTGCCCAGACTTCCCTCGCCCCAGACACTTCCTCCAGCTCCTCCGGTGGCACCCCAAGGTGTTCCCAGGCCATAGAGAGACATAGTCCCTCCAGTGTGTCCTGGGTCTGCCCCGAGGCCTCCTACCAGAGAGACATAGTCCCTCCAGGTGTCCTGGGTCTGCCCCGAGGTCTCCTACCAGAGAGACATAGTCCCTCCAGGTGTCCTGGGTCTGTCCTGAGACCTCCTACCGGAGTGACATGCCCGGAACACCTCCCTGGGGAGGCGTCCGGGGGGCATCTGAAACAAGTGCCTGAACCACCTCAACTGGCTCCTCTCGATGTGGAAGAGCAGCGGCTCTACTCCGAGCTCCTCCCTGGTGGCTAAGCTCCTCACCCTATCTCTAAGGGTGACTGAGCTCCTCACCCTATCTCCAAGGGTGACTGAGCTCCTCACCCTATCTCTAAGGGTGACTGAGCTCCTCACCCTATCTCCAAGGGTGACTGAGCTCCTCACCCTATCTCTAAGGGTGACTGAGCTCTTAGCTCCTCACCCTATCTCTAAGGGTGACTGAGCTCCTCCCACTATCTCTAAGGGTGACTGAGCTCCTCACCCTATCTCTAAGGGTGACTGAGCTCCTCACCCTAGCTCTCAGGGTGACTGAGCTCCTCCCCCTATCTCTAAGGGTGACTGAGCTCCTCACCCTATCTCTAAGGGTGACTGAGCTCCTCACTCTATCTCCAAGGGTGACTGAGCTCCTCCCCCTAGCTCTCAGGGTGACTGAGCTCCTCCCCCTATCTTCAAGGGTGACTGAGCTCCTCACCCTATCTCCAAGGGTGACTGAGCTCCTCACCCTATCTCCAAGGGTGACTGAGCTCCTCACCCTATCTCCAAGGGTGACTGAGCTCCTCACCCTATCTCTAAGGGTGACTGAGCTCCTCACCCCTATCTCTAAGGGTGACTGAGCTCCTCACCCTATCTCGATGGGTGACTGAGCTCCTCACCCTATCTCCAAGGGTGACTGAGCTCCTCACCCTATCTCTAAGGGTGACTGAGCTCCTCACCCTATCTCTAAGGGTACGCCCAGCCACCCTGCGGAGGAAGCTCATTTCAGCCGCTTGTATCCGGGATCTCGTTCTTTTGGTCATGACCCATAGTTCATGACCATAGGTGAGGGTAGAACGAAGATCGACCGGTAAATCGAGAGCTTCGCTTTTTGGCTCAGCTCCTTCTTCACCACAACGGACCGATGCAACGTCTACTCAACTGCAGACGCTGCACCGATCCGCCTGTCGATCTCACGCTCCATCTTTCCCCCACTCATGAACAAGACACACACACACACACTAATGTCAGATAATGCCCAGTTGTTTTGACCACTTCCTTGGTGTCTTTGAAGAAGGAGTTCAGTTGTTGTCCTGCTGGAGGGAAGCTGGTGTCTTCTCTGGTAGTTAGCACCTCCTGCTAACTGTGGTTGCTGGTTCTGCAGGTTGAGGAGAAGAAGATGAAGTTGGTGTTTCAGGAGTCCTTCTTTGCAGCTCCTGGTTGTTCCTTTTGTTCAGACTGAGGATCTGGTCGCTCAGGTCTGTGATGGTTTTCCTGCTGGTTGAGGAAAACACACAGAAGTTCTGTGAGGCGTCGTTTCCCTGGTCCCGTCCTGGAGGAACTGGTTGGTTTTCCTGGTTGATGGGAGATCAGACTCTGGGTGCTGGTCTCTGGATGAAGGGATGGTCTGACCCTTGTGGTCGGGTTATCAGAGGAGTGGAAGAGTGGAGGCTTTTTGTGGCAGGCCTCTGGTTGCAGGCCTCTGGTGTTAGCTGTATGCTAACACTGGGTGAGCTCCTCCAGCAACCTCCTCCATCAAAGAACAGGAGCAAAAGCCTTTTTGAGAGAATTTCTCCAACTCTTTTGATGAAAGTTGGAGGATTCGAAGGTGTGAAATCTTTGGAGCCTCGGCCAATCGGTGACTGGCTGAGTGCATGGGGTGGAAGTGTCAGTCCCCTTTGAGCAGAAAGGGGGCAGGATTTGCAGGCTGAGGTCTGCAGGGCCCCCCGCTGGGTGTGATGCTCAGTCACATTCTTGACATGACAAATGAAAATTGTCTTTGCTTGGAAATGATTGGAAACATTCTGTGGTCTTGTGAGATTCCAACAAGAGTATGCAAGACAACGTTTGAATGTTTACGCGAAATTAGAACCACCTTAGAGAAATGCAGAGCTTGGCTGGAAGGCTATAAAATGACCATGATTTGGAGCAGCATGAAGACCAGAGAGTCAAGGACGAGAGAAATCTGAAAATTGCCCTGGACGAAAACTAATCTTATCGACATTCGGATTCCCTCAGACATCCAGATGCCGAGGCTGGTTGTTTTCCTATTTCTCCTGGATGTGTTTGTTAAAACTGAACTCCAACACAGAGGCTATTGGAGGAGTTGGGCGGCGCCCAGACACCTCCTCCTCACGGCGGGTTGCAAAACTCCTCTTCCCATGCCCTATATGCCTTGTCTCGAAGATGTGTTGTAATCTGTGTTGATGCTTCAAATGTGCCTGAGGTTTCCTAATTACAAACTGTGCTCCCAGGAACACAGTCTGAAATCTACCTCTTTTTCCCTCCTATCCCTACCTCTTGTCTCTTTCCCCCAAGCTTCATATGCAATTTCCTTGTACTTGTATGTTGTACCTGTGCAATGGCAAAGTAAATTCTGCTTGAGAAATAAATGTTAAATAGAAACATTGAGATTTTATTGAACAAATTGGTAATTATTTCCACATATAAACACAAAACTACCTAAGATTTCTACCATTAGGAGCACTGCTATTGATTCCCAGGCACCGGGTAGCAGTTCAAATGTGAAAGGTACCCATCCTAATTCTCAGCTACTCCCACTAGGTGTCACTCCATCATAAACCTTTCTCTCCTCACCACCCAGAGGAGTGGACTCACTCTGATCTGTTTGCATGAAATACAGAATAATTCAACTCCAGAGTCAGGTGAACAAAAAGAAGTCCTCGTTGATCTTTTCTCCATCTGCAGTGTGATAATGTGATGTTGTTCCAGACCCCGTAGGAGCAGACTGGGAGGAAGAGGACGAAGGATTCAACTATGCTGTCGATCTCGTCAAACACATTCGAGCTGAATTTGACTCCTACTTTGACATCTGTGTGGCTGGTACGTTGTGTCAGTCTGGCTCAGGAGCAGGTTCCTGTTCAACTGAACTCAAAGTGTATGATGGTTTATGCAGGATATCCCACCGGACACCCTGAGGCGGCGAGCTATGAGGAAGATCTGCTGCACCTGAAGGAGAAGGTGGATGCTGGGGCAGACTTCATCATCACACAGCTCTTTTTCAGAGCAGACACCTTCCTCAAGTTTCTGGATGACTGCAGGATAATTGGTATCAGCTGCCCCGTCCTGCCGGGAATCTTCCCCATCCAGGTAATGTCATCACTGGATATGTTTCACAACACAACAGAGTTTCAGGACACACATTTCCATTATTTCTTTTCTTTTCATTTTTTTTAACTCTTTCTTCATTCCAGAGACATTTTAATGTCACATCGGATTTCTAGTCGTAATTTTTATTCTGGCTGAATATCTTACTCTGGACTATATGTGCGGAATAATGAGATTGTTCTTTTAGTATAAAACTATTTTTTTCTTGTTTAACTAATGCAGTTTTGCAGTTTAATCTCCATTATATGCAAACTGATCATTTATATTATCTCCAAGTCAAACCCTGAAATACCAGCAAACGGGCTCTTGTCCAAGTCACAAACTTGTTCAGTGACGATAACAGTAATAACATTTTGCATTTGCAAAACGTTCCACATTCATGATGTAGGAGATAAAAATGGTCAGTTTCACTAAATAAGACTAGAACGGGAACTCGGCAGAGTGCATACCGTTGCCAACGCCACATTTGCTTACTGAGCCGAGTTAGCATCGTGAGCATGATAGCGTTAGCTCATGTCGATGCTAACAAGCCTGTCGGGTAGCAACGTCAGTTTGTGAAACACTGAGTGGAGCACACAGATGAACCACTACGTGAGTCAATGTTTAACTCTCCCAGTTGCAACACACCTGACAGCAATGAGGGGCTCATTTTTGGGCTTTGTCACAACCTTGGTGATGACATCATCATTAGTTTCAGGTCTGCTGAAGCAGGGCGACTAAAACATGCAGGACAGGGGCCCTCCAGGACTGAGTGAGGTCACCCCTGGTCTATGTACGGTGGCCCTGAAGTGCAAACCACAACAACAAATCACTAAACACAACAACAAATTGAAAAACACAACTGCAAATTGAAAAACACAACTGCAAATTGAAAAACACAACACAAATGAAAAAACACAACTGCAAATTGAAAAACACAACTGCAAATCAAAAAACACAACACAAATTAAAAAACACAACTGCAAATTAAAAAACACAACTGCAAATTAAAAAACACAACACAAATGAAAAAACACAACTGCAAATGAAAAAACACAACGCAAATTAAAAAACACAACTGCAAATGAAAAAACACAACGCAAATGAAAAAACACAACTGCAAATGAAAAAACACAACACAAATTAAAAAACACAACTGCAAATTAAAAAACACAACGCAAATGAAAAAACACAACTGCAAATGAAAAAACACAACACAAATGAAAAAACACAACTGCAAATCAAAAAACACAACACAAATGAAAAAACACAACACAAATGAAAAAACACAACTGCAAATGAAAAAACACAACTGCAAATGAAAAAACACAACACAAGTGAAAAAACACAACACATTAACTTAAACGGAAAAGGTAGGAACCAGTTGGCAGAAAGAGATATCGCAGAGTTGGTGGAGGAGTCACCAAACTTTTGCCACAGCTGCTGCAAAAGTTTGGTGACTCCTCCACCAACTCTTTCCCGCAGCTTGGACAAAACATTGTTCCTTGGTATTTTCTCCTCTCGAATCTAAACACGCCACGAGTGAAATGACTTCCGGTTCATAAAGCGGCAGGGTCCCGTCGTCCAAACAGCGATATCTCTTTCTGCCAACTGGTTCCTACCTTTTCCGTTTAAGTTAATGTGTTGTGTTTTTTCACTTGTGTTGTGTTTTTTGATTTGCAGTTGTGTTTTTTCATTTGTGTTGTGTTTTTCAATTTGCAGTTGTGTTTTTCAATTTGTTGTTGTGTTTAGTGATTTGTTGTTGTGGTTTGCACTTCAGGGCCACCGTATCTATGGTTTGAAGGACTAGTTCTTCACTGAGAACATGAGGAATTAAAAGTGCTGCACCCACGGCAGGCCTGTAGTGAGTAGTGAGTGATTTCAATTCTAGCAGTTCATCCAATAAGCAGCCTGAGGAAAACTTTGAGTGAAAGCTTCTCAGCCAGTCAGCAGCTCCTACCCCACGTGTGGATCCCCGCGCGCAGTGCACAGTGACGTCAAAATCGTCATCCGCCCCTTTACGCTCTGCAGCATTCGAGCGCTTGAGAGCCTCTGTCTCCCCGTCTGAACAAACACAAATTAGAAGCAAATAAAGATGGATGAAAATAGACACACAGCTCAGAACCTGTGAAATGAAACCCAAACTATTTTGGGAAAGGTAGAGAACGTCGGGCAGCAGAAATTGAGATATCTTCAGGATCGTTATGTTCCGGAACGCGCATGGAAGTGAGTCCAGAGTGGAGCATGAATACAATCATGTGCCACCGCGACCTGCACAAGGTCTGCAGACGAGCCTTGTGGAGAGCATGTGAAGTACGGGTACGTTGTTGCAACAACTATTGTTGCAACAACTATTGTTGCAACAACTATTGTTGCTGTCCTCAGTGCCGCTGAAAAGTGCTGAAACGGAGATGAAGGTTAACCTGGTGTTTTTTTGGTCTTATTTTAAATGGCCCATCCAGTTTTCTTGAGGTCCACCCACAATCACAATCCCGGCGCTGCGACTGATCCAAAGCCAGAAAATGGCTGACTTGCTGTGAGATTATACGAGTTAATGCACTGGACAAAATAAGCAGATGGCACGGCACTGTGTTCACTCAATTTCACTTTATTAGAGCAGAAAGGTTTCAGGCAGCTTCCTCACTGCTCTTCTTTTAGTTTATATTTTATTATTATTTTATTATCATTATTATTATTGTTATTTTAAGTTATTTTGCGGTTGTGAGCTTGTTTTTCCATAAATTCACATTTCTGCGCTTCTGTCAGTGTGACCACAATTATTAACCTCATTATTACAGAGCAACCCTCCTGGAGCTAAACCGACTTGGGAACAGGTCAAGAACCAGAATGAAAATATCCTTCAAAGCCTCAGTGACGAGGTTTTATTTTTTTATGTCAAAAAGTTTGCTCTTAAAACTCTTTTCTCATCTCCTTTCTGCTCAGGTCTAAAACTGTGCTATATAAATAAAGTTGAATTGAATTGAGACTGGACAAGATCATCTAAAAATGGGCCGGGGCCTCGTTTATAAAGGTTGCTTACGCACAAAACGGGACATGAAAGATGCATCCAGTGCTTCTTAAGCAAAGTTTGTGATCTAAAAAATGTAACTTTGCGTGACAATGTGCGTACCGATACGTCAACTTTTCACCTTGCGCATGCACATTTTGAAGACGGGGGAACCTCACGGCGCTGATGGTGAGGTGGAGAATTGAAGCCAGATTCATCTCATGCATTTAATGTCTTCACTAGTGCTGTCAAATATAACGTGTTAATTTAATTAATTGATTTGAAACGTTGACTCCTTAAAAATTTTTTACATAATTAACACCGTTTATTCCAGTTTAAAAAAAAAATGTTTTACTCCCTTACTGGAGCGGCTGCATGTGCGCATCACATTGACTGCAGATCAGTACAATACCTAGTGGAATAATATTAAGGCAGAAAGTTTCACTTTAAAATGTTACCCGACGACTGATTGAGAAAGTGAAAGTCATTAGCTTTACTTTGAAAAGCCGAATTTAATGCCCATGGAAGTAATTCTGCAGCAAAACAGCAGGTTGCCATGTTGGCTGACCAGGTGCCACCAAACTGCAAAAGCTGGGACAAAAACTTTATAATTCTAATTTCTCCTCTTTCTCTCCAGGGCTCGACATTGAAGCTTGCCCGAACGTCCGGGTCAGTAAACGCTTTGCTTGGGCGAGTGAAACATCTCCCAGCCTGCCCGAACGGACGAGTGTTATTTTTGGCAATATTTTGATGTTTTTTTGGGGCAAAAATCACTTGGTGTCGCCAACAGATCATGCCACCGCAGGGTGTGGCCTTTTCTCACCCCGAGAGTGCGATCACGTGATTCTCGCGCGAATGCGATGATAGCGCGGTAAAAGGCTTGATGCTGATCGCAGCTGCTATTTTCTTCCCAATTTGTGTTCCGCATTCGGGTCAGTGACGCTGGAAAGCATGCATTTTGATTGAATAGCGTCGCGTAATTCCTTGGGATTGCCTCGAATTACATTACCCAAGCTTAGAAATGTTCATTAAACTTTGGGCGAGTAAAAAGTGCGTGCGTGAACATAGTATTGGCACTTTCTTCCTGTATTAAACGTACAACTTTGTTTCTCGAAATACAGTGGTCCCTCATTTATCGTGGGGGTTACGTTCTAAAGATAACTCGCAATAAGCAAAATCCACAAAGTGGTTAACTTTTTTTTTTTTTACAAGTATTGTATATGTTGTAAGGCTGTAAAACCCCTCACCACACACGTACACTTTTCTCAGACGAGAATGAATATTCTCTCGCATTTCTCTCTTGTTTAAACACTCCCAAAGTTCGAACCTTCGTAGATTTTAAAACAAAACCTCCGCCTTTTGGCTGCGACCATAGGTGTCTTTGTCGGTGCAGAACGTTTTGTCGACGTTGTGGGTTTGTCAGGAACAAAACTTGCAAACGTACAGCACTTTGGAGTTCCACTGCTATCGATCAGACATTGATGTATATTTGGCAAGTACATACGTATTCGCGTACACGAGACACGGCACTGAGATTGATTGACAAGGGTCTACAGTCCCTTAGCCAATCAGAACACTATACAATGTGCAGGTTCTCCCTTAGCCGATCAGGATGCAGAACGATGCATGTCCATACGCTGTAAAAATAAGTAAACCGCCTTATGCAGCATCTCTTCTTGTAAGTTTATCACGATGATGAGTCTGTCTCCTTTCATCAATAGTTCATCTGTAATCACCAGATCCCAAGAGTATTTCTGTTCGGCCGTCCTGCTTGCACTGGGGTCTTCAAGTGCCTGCAGACGTCATCTGAGTCCTGTGCATTCTTGATTTGGGTCAGCTGTGTCTCTGATGCAGGTAAGTTCTCTACTCCCTGGTCGCTGAATGCTCTGACGTCTTCCTCCAGCTGCATCTCCTCTGCTGATGGTGGGGTCAGGGTTGGGGCTCTCGACAGTGCATCGGCTGCGACTAGCAAGGTTTTTTCCCGGCACCTGCACACTTTTGTATATGAGTCGAAGCAGTCTTAATCTGAATCTCAGAATCCGAGGAGGCAAGTCATCGAGGGCTCTGCTGCCTAGTAGAGAGATGAGCGGTTCATGATCAGTCTGTATAAGAAAGTCCATTCCAACCAGGTAAGACTAAAAACTCTCACATACATCAGTTCCGGCCATCATCACATGCCAGCCAATGCCAGTGCCTCTTTTTGGATCTGGGCGCACCCCCGCTCTGCCTCTGTCATACTACGTGAAATGAATGCAACCGGGCACAGTCTCCTGATGGTTGCTTCTTGGACATAAGACCTCTGAGCCTGAATAAGGAAGCTGCTGCCAGCCTTGTGTCTCTATTTGTGCAGGATTGTGCCCAGACTGTGGCCGAGCTCAGTTCCTGACGCAGCTCCTCAAAGGCTTGCTGTTTGTGCACCCCCATGCCCAGTCACTGTCTGACTTGAGCAGGCCTCTTAGGATGTCATCTGGAATGTCATCTGGGAGTAATGTGGGAGCAATTACTCCCATTTTCACCATCCACTGCAGTTCTTCCTTGACTTTGTCAATCAATGGCCGTAGCACTCTACGTGGCAGGGATAGTGCATAAGGCTTGGCTCGATCATTTAGCTTGATCTTGTCCTCTCCTTGAAGACAGCCTAAACCTGTGAATACTTTTGGGTACGGCTGCTGCAGGTCTGATGTCAGTTCCCGAATTCTGCCAACTGTGCTAAGTAGCTGCAATGCTTCTCTAGCAGGTGCGTCTCGTAGGGGAGTAGCTAACCTTTCTATTACAAATACCGGTTGCATTGTTGTTCGGTTTTTGTATTGAGTGACTCCAACAAACTGTCCTCTCCCCTGTAAGAGGTTGTTGCTTGGCCCACGCAGTGCTTTTGTGGCTCTCAGGAGCTTGCCATACTATTCTTCGGAATAGGTAGCTGCTGGAATGTCTTTCACCTCCGCTCCTGTGTCCAGTTTAAAGGTCACTTGTCCATTCAAAATGAGTGGGTTTTTTTTCCACGTTTGAGACTTTTTCCCAGTTGACACCTCTCCAAGGAAAACCGTTTCTGCATCACATTCCTGGACTGCCTCCGCTCAGCTTGATCTGCAGACAATTGGCAAAATGGCTCTTTTACGGCATTTTCTGCACTCCGCCTCACGTGCAGCACGTTGTTCAGGGAGTGTATTGCTGCTTTGCCACGTCGTCCACAGCTCTTTTGCCCCTTGTGCTGCTCCTTTTGGTCTTTTCTAAAGGCGATTGTTCCTGTCTGATTGTTTCTCTGAAACTTTTTCTTGAATTTCAACATATCCACATTTGCGTCTTTTGGATCTGTACTGGTTGTTTCGCGCGCAGTGGGTTGTGTTTTTTTAATTTCTTCATGTCTGATTTTTTGAATAGCTTTTGCCAGTGCCAGCTATCTGTCCATCTGCAAACCTAACAGGCCATGGTGTCTTATGCCAACCCCTAGCCTGTCTCTGATCATCTCATCCTGCAATGCACCATACCGGCAGTGTTCAGCCGACTTATACACTGCTGAGATGAAGGATTCTGCTGATTCATCTCGTTCTTGACGTCTCTTGTTAAAACGAGCTCGTTCATAAACGACGTTATGTTTGCAGATGAAGAATTTCTCAAAAGCTTCCCGTACCACACTGTACTTCTTTTTCTCACCTTCCTCTGCCGACTGGGATTGCTCCATTCACTCACGTCTCTGCCGGACCTCCAAAGTTTTCTCTGGCGGAGTTCAGCACTTCTGACACCATGCAATGTGTTCTGTTGATGCGCTGCACCGACGTAACAGATGCGAGGATTCTCGTGGAGTTTAGCAACCTTTTGTTGCTCCTAACTTCCATGTTCTTCCCCCTAATTCTTCCCCGTGCCTCCATACATACATACATACATACATCAGTGTCACGAAGTTCACCAAGTAACTTTAAATATCATAGAAACCGAAATAGAGCGATCAGTCACTCTGTGTGTGTGTGTGTGTGTGTGTGTGTGTGTGTGTGTGTGTGTGTGTGTGTGTGTGTGTGTGTGTGTGTGTGTGTGTGTGTGTGTGTGTGTGTGTGTGTGTGTGTGTGTGTGTGTGTGTGTGTGAGACAGTGCAGTACAGCTCTGGCTGCAGTAGGGAGGGGCGGCACTGTGTGTGACCGGCCAATCACAGAGCATGAAGACAATCAGTTACCAAATGAGGATTTTCCTTCAGCACGAGCACAGATATTAACGAGTTATAGTCATATCATGCTCGTACTCATCAAAAATGCTTTATCCGGCTCATCCCGCGTTCTCACAAATCTGTCTTTCCTAGTGCCTGAAATCCCTGCACACACACACACACTGCTATGTTGTGGCTGCTGCGAAGCCTGCAGACAAGGAGAGACACAGAAAGAGAAACAGATGCAGAATCACCAAGCTTTTGCCTCTGATAAAGTATTTGATCTATTATTTGCCGATTGTTGTTTCTGAGGAGGAAGATTTCTCAGCCACAGATGCAAAAAGTCGGCTTCACGATGCACCTGAACGCAACATTCACAGCAGCACTCAGATGGAGACACAGAGAGAGAGACACAGAGAGAGACAGATACATAATCACCAAGCGTTTTAACTCTGATAAAGTATTTTATCAGTTCTTTGCTGATTGTGATTCTGAGAAGGAAGACTTCTCAGCCATTAGTTTAGGTGATGCACCTGAGTGCAACATTCAAGGCTGTCAGCTGCTGGAGTCCCGGACCACGGGAAGCAGAACAAGAGGTGCTCACGAAAAGCAGAAATATCACTTTTAAAGTTTTGCAGAAGTAGAATCTGATGACATGAAGCCCCTTAACCCCAAAAAATCCATCAATTAGCTGCATCGTGTTATAAGCCACAGGGTTCAAAGCGTTGGAAAAAAGACTTTTCAGGATCAGGTTTGAGTCCTTTCTCACTGAGCACATGTCCAATATAACTGATTTCTGTTATCCTTTTTTTGTACTTGCCATCATTTGTGGACTATATGCTGCTGCTTTTTTCACACGTTTTGAACCCTGTGGCTTATAAAATCAGGCGGCTAATTTATGGATTTTTATGGGTTAATGGGCTCCATGCCCCCAGATTCTGCTTCCGCATGTTGATACACGCTGTTTTGAGCACCTCTGCTTCTCCACAACTTGCCCTCAAAGTGATATTTCTGCTCTACGTGACCTCGTCTTGTCCTGCTTTCCGTGGTCTGGAAATTCAGCACCTCGTGGCCATGAGTGATGCGTTCAGGTGCAACTCGTAAATCTGCCCTGCTGAGAATCACAATCAGCAGATAACCAATAAAATACTTTATCAACAGGGATTATACCCTGTGATTCTCTCTCCGACTTTCTCTCTCTCTCTCTTTTTGTTGATTTGTTGATTTGTTGATTCTGATTCTTTCGCGTTACGTGGATACACTGTTAGAACGGGTTGGCCTGTGACTGGCTGAGAATGAATAAATGTGTGGGTCAGGTGAACGTGCAGAGACTGCAGACATGCACTGCGTGTGTGAGCGTGACCGTTTGGAGGAGCAGCCAGTTCACTTTAATAAAAAAGCGGCTTGACAGAGAAGAAACTTGTCCTGCTGGATGCTACAATAGTAACGCACAGTGACTTGGAAAAGTAACTTTTATCTGATTACTGGTTTGTAAATAGTAATGTGTTAGATTACTCGTTACTGAAAAAAGTGGTCACATGAGAGTAACGCGTTACTAATTATCATAAAGAATAAGGAAAGTGAGTGGATTCAGTCTTTAGTTAACTACAATGTCTACGCTCAGAGTGGCATGGCATGGATTCATGTTTAAACTATGCTGCATCAGAAAATTATAATGTGTTACAGCTAATAGCCTGTTCGAATCCATGGGGGGGGCGGGGGGGATTTTTCTTCTCACGTCGTAAAACCTGTTGCTGGTTCTGACTCTCCTGCTCACCAGAACCAAGTCCACCATCTTGTGTTTTGTTTCTGATAATCAAGCTGTGTAACAAAGACCTTTCCCTGGCTTTCCTGGGTTCCAGGGTTACCAGTCTCTGCGTCAGCTTGTCAAGCTGTCAAAGCTGGAGATCCCTGAAGAGATCACCAAAGTCATTGAACCCATCAAGGACAACGACGCTGCCATCCGGAACTATGGCATCCACCAGGCGGTGGAGATGTGCCGAGTGCTGCTGGACAGTGGAAAAGTGTCCGGACTGCACTTCTACACTCTGAACCGAGAGGTGGCCACCATGGAGGTGCTGCGGCAGCTGGGTCTGTGGGCCGAAGATCCCAGGTCAGTCGCACATGTGAGAGTCAAGAAACCACCACGAGATCACATTGAAGTCCTCACAACTTGATCACACAAACAACAAATAGTTTCCAGTGATTTGGTGATACGTACCCTCATACCTCAGAGACCAGGGGCATTTAAACCACGGGTGGCAAACACATGGACCACGTACAGACCAGGGCCCTCATTTCTAAAGGTTGCTGAGGCATAAAACTGGTCCTGAAAGATGTGTACGCCACTTCCCACACAAAGTTTGTGATTTTAAAAAAAATGTACTTTGTGGGAGAGGGTTAGGGTTCGGTGTGCGTTCCGGTAAGCAAGTAAGCTTTCAAATGTGCGCGCGTGCATTTTGTAGACAGAAAACCTGGCAGCGCTTATTGTTAGGTGGTGAATTGAAGCCAGATTTATCTCAGACATTTAATATTTTCAAATATCAGACTTATTGATCCATATAATCATAAACAGCCAAGCTGCAGTGGTATAGATGTTTCTTTAGTGGAGCAATGCTACAGAGTCAGCAGCACCATGTTCATAGGTCAAACTTTCATCTTCAAATGCTACAGAACTGTACGTTATGGCTGTAAATCCTGATAAAAGCACCACTGCTGGAGACAGATGACCTCCAACTGTCCATTGACTGAGGATCAAACACAAAGTTCACTGACATTTTTACAGTCCCTGTTCAAATATCTCATTCATACATTTAATAAACAGATAAAACTTGAACATGAACTTTATCGGTCTGCTGTGGTCTCCACCAAAATGTCTCTTCCCTCTCCAACACTCTCCTCCATGATGTCACTCTCCTCCATGATGTCACTCTCCTCCATGATGTCACTCTCCCCCATGATGTCACTCTCCTCCATGATGTCACTCTCCCCATGATGTCACTCTCCTCCATGATGTCACTCTCCCCCATGATGTCACTCTCCTCCATGATGTCACTCTCCCCACGATGTCACTCTCCCCCATGATGTCACTCTCCTCCATGATGTCACTCTCCCCCACGATGTCACTCTCCTCCATGACGTCACTCTCCTCCATGACGTCACTCTCCCCCATGATGTCACTCTCCCCCATGATCTCACTCTCCTCCATGATGTCACTCTCCCCCATGATGTCACTCTCCCCCATGATGTCGCTCTACACCATGATGTCACTCTCCCCTATGATGTCACTCTCCCCCATGATGTCACTCTCCCCATGATGTCACTCTCCTCCATGATGTCACTCTCCCCCATGATGTCACTCTCCCCCATGATGTCACTCTCCCCATGATGTCACTCTCCCCCATGATGTCACTCTCCTCCATGATGTCACTCTCCTCCATGATGTCACTCTCCCCCATGATGTCGCTCTACACCATGATGTCACTCTCCCCTATGATGTCACTCTCCTCCATGATGTCACTCTCCTCCATGATGTCACTCTCCTCCATGATGTCACTCTCCTCCATGATGTCACTCTCCTCCATGATGTCACTCTCCCCATGATGTCGCTCTACTCCATGATGTCACTCTCCTCCACCTTCACATCAGATTCTCCTCCACCTCTGCAGTCACTGATCTCTCAGACTTTCACACTATTTCCAGCAGTGACTCTTTCAGTCGATTTTTTGGGGACATATGCCATATTGAGCCTTTGGGCACACGTACATTTTTAGTGGGAATCTTACACAATGTTTTTTAAATGAGGCTCCAGGTCCATCTTGAGTGGGCTGGATCAGTGAAACTTTGCCATTATGAAGTAAAAACTATTGCAAAGTTGTCTGATTTTGCTTTTGACGGATCCCACCAGGCGGCCTCTTCCCTGGGCACTGAGCGCGAACCCCAAGAGAAAGGTAGAAGATGTCCGGCCCATCTTCTGGGCCTCCAGGCCCAAGAGCTACATCTACAGGACCCAGGACTGGGATGAGTTTCCCAATGGCAGATGGTAGGCTTCAATAATCAACACGTCACAGCAAGAGGTGAAGTAGTTCTCAACTGGTGGTCCGCCACCCAAGTCTGGGTCACTGGGTCACACTGCAATAATATGTTGTGATAAAAATCAGTGTTCACTCTCTTTAACAGTAGGAGAGCAAACTCCGAACGTTTGTTTAGATATGAAAATCAGACCAGTGAAATTACCGTATTATATTTAGTGTAAGGACAAAGGAAGACTACACTTCAGTTTGGAGCAATTTTAGTCAATCTGTGAAAAATTGCTCAAATGAAACTAATTGAGCATAAATATAGAACATATTTTTCTTTCCATATCCCCATCCGACTGTCTATCTTTATTTCTTCCACTATCTCAGATTCAAACTGCATCCCGTTTTTTTTATTCTATAAATGATCATCTCTGGGTATTGAAGAGTATTGTTCTGGTTTTCAGGGGAAATTCCTCCTCACCAGCTTTCGGAGAGCTAAATGACTACTACCTGTTTTACCTGAAGAGTAAATCGTCGAAGGCCGCTCTGCTGCAGATGTGGGGGGAGGAGCTGATGAATGAAGAGAGTGTGTTTGAAGTCTTCACCTCCTACATCACAGCTCAGCCGAACCGCAACGGACACAAGGTGGGACAGAAGGACTGTTGGCTTTTTCATGTCCGTCTTCTCTTCATTGTATGAAGTATGACTGTGACGTCTTTGCTGCAGAAAATGTGGCGAGAGGAAGTCTGAACATGGTCTTTTTCTTCTTTTTAAAACAATATTGCAGAATTAAAATGATGATCATTTGAGTGTCCGTTATATTTCAGCATAGTTTATCACAGTGTGAAAAGCACAACGAAATTAGCTCAGCTTCCTTTAAAGCTTCAGTTTTCAAACAAATCTCGAACATCAGTGTATGCAGGATTTCTGTCTTGATATTTGATGTTTCGTATGAGAGTCATTTAAGACTGTTTGATGCTTGACGCATTCCGTGAGCTCTGCACGGCGCTGTGAGGAGGAATTCCGTGAAGTCAGCTGCCCCCATGTTCACGCTGATATCAACGCTCCGTGCATCTCCAAATGTTTCTGACTCCACGGACGGAGACGTGCAGAAAAAAAGGCGGAGCTGAAGACGAGGAAGACTGAAGACTTGGTTTTTAAGACACAAAAAGCATAAAGCTGCACATCCACACTGAAAACACAAGATTTGATTGAGGCCAATTTGCTTCAGTGTCAGACTTCAACAGACGGAAAATGTAATTCTAAATAATAGTTGCCTGCTCCGCTCTCCACTTTGAGGATCACGTGCTAGTGTCGAAGAGAAGTCTACTTCTATAACTGCTCCATACAGCTTGAGAGCAAGAGTATAAATGGCACCCATGTTCTCTCCTGCTGATTCCCCACGTAACGCCCGTGTGTCACGCATAAATCAATTATAATTCCCATCGAGCATCAGAATTTTACAAAAAATAGTGCAATGAAAAACTTGCAACTTCTCAGGTTCTCACCACATTTGAGTTCAGGGCCACATACAGCCCAATTTCACTTTTGCAGAAAGTAGATTAAAAAGTGGGCGGGGCTTAGAACAACAGTCGTCTCAGCCGGGCGGCAGATCTGGACCTTTTGAATCCTCTGTCGTCGTTTACATCCTCCGCTTTACACTTGTTTTGTTAGCTATTATTTTTTGCAGCCACAGAGCTGCAGCTGCAACTTCTGTGTTGGTCCCGAGAGAGCGAACGCGCTCGGAGTAGCGGCGCTGCGGGGAGCACCGGGGAGCACCGGGGTCTGTCTTTGTGTCGCGTTTACACTTTGTGTCCAGACGCAGGAGCGGCCACTGCTGCGCTCACCGCCACTGGATGTGGCACTTGGGTGGAAAGTTCAGGCACTCCGGCAGCGCCACTGCATCACGTCTGCACCGCCGGTGCAAAGACAGACCCTGGTGGTCCTCGTGACGCCTGCTCTCAAGCCCCGGTCTCCCCCTGTCTGTCCGCTCTTTCATGACCTACACCAAATTTGCGCAGCAAAGTTAAAAAAAAAAAAAAAAAAAAAAAAGCAACCAATGCAAAGCTGAATACTCTAATAGCAAAGGATTCAAATGTTGAGGGCGTGTAGTAAATCACTGACTAATCAGCAGACGGTGCCTCAAACTCAGACCTGTTCCATGGTCCTGGTACCCTGAAGGAAGGGGGGCGGAAAAGCAACTACCTCTGGAGCAGTTGTTTCCAGAAAATCACAAACTCTTGCGGTGGAAACCCAAACTGTGCCGGACTGTACCGGTCCATTCCAGCACTTTAGAGTGGGAGAGTGGGCTGGACCAGCAAAATTGTGACACAATAACCTTAAAATTTACACTTTCAAGTTTTCCTTTGTGGTGGCATAGCATACATGTTATTAAAAATGTCTATATTTTCACAATACCAAACGATTACTATGGAAAATGGCTACAATCTCAACAGACTGCCAATTTGAATGAATTGCTGCAAAATACAGTGACAAACGACGATGTCCAAAAAGCTTGTCCTATAGCTGTTACATAATGCATTTTTTCACAGCATGGCTTTGAGGATAGTTTGGTAGCATGGACATAGCTAGTTTTCATGTTAGCATCACTGATTTCTCAGCTTGGGTCTCTCTGTAGTATTCTATCGGCGACTTTTAGGAAATTTGGTTTAAAAGACTCCCTCAGTTTTTCCTGAAATTCTTACCATTTGTTTGGTTTGACAGATGGATTGGAGCCTCAGCAGGTCGGTTTTGACCCACAGGCCATACATCTGGGCCATACATTAAGGCCCTGCCCTATTATTTGCGGAGCACTTTTTAGAACATTCTATATGCGTTCAGAATTATATTCACCTGGATGTTCAAGAAATGTTTTATTCCTTCGAAATCTCATTGAAAGTTCTTCTTTGCGAGTGCAGGTGATGTGTTTGCCCTGGAACGACGAGCCTCTTGCCCAAGAAACCAACCTGCTGAAAGACGAGCTGGACAAGGTGAACCGGAGGGGAGTCCTGACCATCAACTCTCAGCCCAACATCAACGGGAAGCCCTCCACAGACCCCATCGTGGGCTGGGGGCCGGCGGGGGGCTACGTCTTCCAGAAGGTGGGTCTGTTTCCGCACACGAGGTGGTGCTGAAGACGTCTGCTGTTCCTCCTTCCAAATTCCTGTTCCTGTCCTGTGCAGGCCTACCTGGAGTTTTTCACCTCCAGTGAAAATGTGAGGGCTCTCCTCAAAGTGTTGAAGAAGTACGAACCTCGAGTCAACTATCACATCGTGAATGTTCACGTGAGTGTGAAGCTTCTGCTATTTTGTGTTTGTACAGTACGTGACCCACAAACTACAAAGGATTAACTGATTAACTGCCTTCACAATCATTTAAAGGTAAAATGGTATCATTCAGTATTTTAAAGCATCTTCTGGACAATAAAATATGACTGTGCTTCACAAATAATGATCTGTACATGAACATACACAAAACACACGTTTATACACGTATTACAAATATCTGTGCTAATAGAATGAAACCAAAGAAAACAAATTAAAAGGAGAAGCAAATGAACACCTGACACAGTTGCATAAATAAGTGATGTAGAAAAAAACCCTTAAACATAATCGGGTCATCTTTTAACCTTTATTTATACAGTTCATTTCACAGACCTGTTAAAACACAAGCTTGCATGATACAACCAGACATGGCATGATTTCAAACAAACAGAAACAAACAATGCTTTCAAACGTTTCAATCTCATAGTAAACTCACTTAGGGGAGTTTGTTTTACCTGGTGGAGATGATCAGCAGAATGAAGGGCGAGCTCCAGATGGTCCCGTCAGCCACTTCCTGCTGGTTGAAGCTTCATCAGCTTTAATCAGCATGTCTCACTCACACACTCCTGTCTCTTTATTTAACCTACCAACTTTTCACAATATGTACTTCCTCATATCATAACCCCCCCCCCCCCCCCTTGCTTTTTAAACTCGGGTACCAAGAAGTCAGAAATTGTATGAATAATTGTGTGAAATCTGCATGAATATGCCTTAATTATTGTGATCAGTGTTCTGGTGAACACTGTTTTAATCAATATAAATTTACCAGTTTTCTGAGCTATAAATATATTTTTAAGGGCATCTTTCTATTTTACAGAAGTGAGGATTCAGTTAGAAACTTTTCTGCTCCCCGGTGTTTTTGTTCATGATCTCTCCTCCGTGTGCTCAGGTAAACACATGGGATCTTTCTTCTGTGTTTTCTCCAACAATCAATCTTTACTGTCTTTAATTTGTTTGTGCTTGATGGATCCTACTTAAACAAATAGTATAAAAATACCAAGCAGGGATTTTGAAAATGCTGGTTCATGTTGTGTGTACAGGGCCAGAACTTGACCAACGCTCCGGAGCTGCAGCCAAACGCTGTGACGTGGGGCATCTTCCCCGGCAGGGAGATCGTTCAGCCCACTGTAGTGGATCCAGTCAGCTTCATGTCCTGGAAGGTGAGGTCGACGACGTTCTTACAAGCTTTCAGTGGATAAATGAAATTCACAACAGAAAATGTGATTTTTAAAGTACCATATTTTCCGCCCTATAAGGCACTTAAATACCTCAAATTTTCTCAAAAGCTGCCAGTGCGCCTTATAACCCGGTGCGCCTTATATATGGAAGAATTGCTCTACTCGAGACTGCTATTTGACAGCTGAACAACCAGAAGCTTTTATTTTGACAACTCTAACTTTCGCAACTGGATCTTCAGAGCAGACGACACTCCACACAACACATTCATCACTCATGGTTGCACACCAACATTCTAACAAACCAAAATAAACTAGATGAAATAATTACTCCCTAAACTGGGGAACAAAAACACATAAATACAATCAACACAACACCAAGCCCAACAACAACCCACAATAACCTCCAACAACACAAAACATGAATTTGTCCCTTGCCGCGACAAATTCATCCTGAGCTCCTCAGTGCAGCCGATAGAAACTCCCATAATTCATTGCAGCTGTTTGTGGTGTTTTAAATGCAATTATTGGGGGTTCTATTTGGTTTGTGGTGTCGGTAATAATTGTGTTGTGTTGTGTTTTTGTTGCTTAGTTCATGTAGTTTAGTTTATTACCGGTAGTTGTAAGTTGTCAACCAGCAGTGAAGAAGGTTTTGTGTGTAGTGTCCTCCTGGCATAGGCTGCAGGTAGGACTATCAAAATAAAGTGTGTGCACCTCTCTGGGTGTTAGAATCAGTGGAAAATGTAACCTAATGGCTTTGAGCTATAAAGGTTGCTGACCACTGGTCTATTGCATGCACCTTATAATGCGGTGTGCCTTATATATGAACAAAGTTGTAAATTATGTCAATCAATGTAGGTGCGCCTTATAATCCGGTGTGCCTTATAGTGTGGAAAATACGGTACATTTTAGAGTGAGTTCGGTTATCAGGAGATATTAAATTACTGATTAAGAGTGACACTTGCCACCCTGCAGAGAAAACTTATTTCAGCTGCTCGTGTCTGCGATCTCATTTGTCCTAAGTGAAAATTCACGACCACCGGTGAGTGGAGGGATATCGACTTTCTGGGACACAGAGCTCAAAACACATTCCATATACAAGCCTACTTGTTTTCCCCACTGCTGTTAGGACCACAGTTGGACACAAAAAAACACAATTCAAAGCCACAAGTCAAAGTCAAATTTATTATCAGTACTACAATATGTACAGGACGTACAGAGTTTCTCTCCTCCCTGAGGGCAGCAGGCTGAAGAGGCTGTGTCACAGGTGGGCGGGATCACCTGCAATGCCGAGGGCCTTGTGAGTGAGGTGGGTGACCTAGATGTCATGGAGGGCGGGGAGAGAGGCACCAATGTTCTTCTCAGCCGTTCTCACGACGCGCTGGTTCTGCGGCGTGGTCCGGTGCAGGTGCCGTGCCACACCGTGATGCACCTCTGTTGAAGGTGCACATGATGGGGGGTGGGGCTCTGGTGAGCTTTCTTGGCCAGGGATGTGGTGTTGATGGTCCAGGAGAGGTTCTCTGTGATGTGAACACCCAGTTACTTGGTGATGCTCAACGTCTCCACGGCAGCAGCTTTGATGGACAGAGGGGAGTGCTGTGTGCCTCGCTCTCCTGAAGTCCACAACCTTCTATTTCATCTTGTCCATGTTCAGGAGGAGATCGTTGTGGCTGCACCACATTGTCAGGTGGCCAGCGTTGCTGACTTGATGAAGAGGTTGGAGCTGTGCAACGGTGTGCAGTCATCGGTCAGGGTGAAGAGGAGGGGGCTCAGCACACATCCTTGGGGCCCCTCGTGTTCAGAATGATGGTCTTTGAGGTGTTGCTGCCTACTCGTACTGCTTGTGGTCTCCCAGTCAGGAAGTCCAGTAGCAAATTGCACAGCATCGTGTTCAGATCCAGCTGGTCCAGTTTGGCGATCAGCTGTTGGGGGATGATTGTGTTGAATGCTGAACTGAAGTCGATGAACAGCTTTGGAACAGAAGAGTCTTTTTTGTCCAGATGTGTTAAAGCCATGTGAAGGGTGTTGGCGATGGCATCACCCTTCGGTTGAGCTGTTTGACCTTTATGCTATGCGAACTGGAAGGAGTCCAGGGAGAGCCTTGATGTTTTCCATAACTTGCCATGAGAAGCACTTCATGAGGATGGAGGTGAGTGCAAGTGTAGTCATTGGGACCGTGATGATGGTGGTGGCCTCGAGGCATGTGGGGACAGGAGCCTGACTCGGTGAGATGTTGAAGATGTCTGTGAGGACATCCGTGAGTTCGCCCACACAGTCTCTCAGCACCCGGCAGGTATTTTGTCAGGACCAGGAGGTTTGCGGGCATTGATCCTACGGAGTGTTCTCCTCACACTGTCCTTCGACATGATCATCTGGTCCACCGGAGGGGGTGTGGACTTCTGTGCTGGCATGCTGTTGTCTGCCTCGAACCCAGCGAAGAACCCTTTCAGCAAGGAGGTGGTGCTGTTGCCGGTCAGTTGGTCTTTGTAGTCCGTGATGGCCTGTATTGCCTGCCACAGGCTGCAAGAGTCTCTGCTGTCACTAAATCTGTGGGCTATCCTCTTGCAGTACTGACTCTTAGCCTCTCTGATCCCGCAGGACAGGTTGGCCCGCGTGGTCTCCTGCTCTGAAGGCAGCGTTCTGAACTTTCAGAAGCCTGTAGACCTCCCTTGTCAGCCACGGCTTCTGGTTGACCCAAACAGTGATATTTTTGAGGTGCGTTACATCATCGGTGCACTTGGCGATGTAGGCAGTGACTGTTGGTGTACTCCTGGAGGTCTGTAGTGTTGTTGTGGATGGCAGCCTGTTTAAACACACCCCAGTCTGTGGTGTGAAAACAGTCCTGGAGTGCCTTTGAAGAGCCTTCAGGCCACACTCAGACCTGCTTGTAAACTGGTTTGGTGACTTTAACCAGTGGTCTGTACGCCAGCATGAGCATGGCAGTAATGTGGTCCGAGGCACCCAGGTGGGGGAGGGGAAGGGCCTTGTGAGCTCTTCTCTGAGTGGTGAATACCTTGACCATCGTATTGTTTCCCTGTGTGGGAAACTCGATGCAGTTTTGCCGTTCTGGAAACAGTCTTTGGGTTTGCATGGTTGAAATCAACCGCCAAGATGAAAAAAGCCTGTGGGTGGGCTGTCTGCTGCTCACGGACACTCTTGCTGTTGTTATCGTAGCTCGGAGGGATGTAAACAGTGACGATCATAACTGCTGTAAACTCCCTTGGTAGATAGACTGGCCAGCACTTAATAACCATTCACTCCAGTAACGGTGAGCAGTCCTTGCAAGCCATAACGGCGTTCTGGCCCCTGGCCTCATTGATGTAAACACACAGTCCCTCGCTGCGGGTCTTGCGTCGTTTGGCGAGAGCTCTGTCTGCTCTGTAGCATGTTGGCCGCTTGAATGGCTCGGTCCGGAACGCTGTTGTTCAGCTATGTTTCCGGAAATACAAAAACACAGCAGTCTCTCACGGTCTTCTGAGTGTTTCGTAGGAGACGAACGTAGTCCGGCTTGTTATCCACAGAGTGCACGTTGACCAGTACGATGGTGGGGATGGCCGGCTTGTTTTGAGCTCGGATATCTTCGCGCTTTCCCTTCTGCTACCTCTCACGCCGCTTGTGGCGCCTCTACTCTGGGAGAGATGCAGCGGTTGTCGATGTCCAGAGCAGACCGCAGCCACGCAGCTTTTCTTTCAGTTCAGGGTTTACCTGAAAAAAAGTGGTTCTGCCAACCTCAAGCTAGAACTCACGACTGTAATTGCACCAGACACGGAAGCGTGTCGAAGATGTACAAAAACTCTGACTCGTATGACAAAAAAACATGGAAACACCGTTTTGTCGGAAAAGAGAGAAGCTGCAGCATGTGTACCTGCTGCCGTCAAGTTTTTTTGGATGAATTTCTTGGACGTTACATGGATATCTTCTCTGGAAGTCATATGAATGTCAATGGGGGGGAAAAAAGGTTTGACTCCACCGGGAATCAAATCCACATTTACATGCACAAAATAACATCTGAAATACGTTAACATGCATCAACAAACCAATAATTGACACCAGACGCATGACCATCAGAATTAGACAAAGAAAAGGTCCAGACAAGCAGCGATCCGGTCCTCAGTACCATCATATAGAACACAGTGCTGAAAATTAATAATACAGTTTATAGACATTACCTTCAGACAGAAGCATCACAGACCTGGATCAGCTTCTGTTGCTGCTCCTCAGAGTCCCCCTAATTATGGGTTATTAGGAAATCCCAAATTTACGAGGTTTGCCTGTTTGAAATTGAGCAGCTGTGTGATTTAAGACTAGCGCCCCCACACTTCAATGATGAGGACAAGAATTGCATGCAGGCTACCAACTTTATTAAAGTGATAGAGTGATGATTCGCCCTCGTGCTCAAATAAAAATAAATAAAAATAGCCTAATTTTACACATAATCATGACAAAACTGAAAACAAATAAAAGGGAAATGCATAAGAAAAAACAGCATTTCACTAATATCTTAGAGACCTTCCAAAATGTACAAATCATGTTTTAAGGGGGGGGGGGGGGGGCTCCTGTCTCATTAAGGGGGCTGAGCCACCCAGGCCTCCCCATAGTTTGCACCCTGTCTGTATCGAGGCTTAGTTTTTTAAGATGCAGTTTAACAACTGCAACCTTAGAGCCGTGCCGTATATATTCTGTTACTAAAGAATGGTTGATCTGAGCTTGTGTTGATGTATGTCCGGTTCTTCCTGTACTAATGAGGCAAAAAAAAATGCCTTTAACAAAATCTAGTCTGGACTAGATCCAACAGACATGTTGTTGGTTTGGATCAGAGGTGGGGGATCTTGGTTTTCAAGGGGCAGAGTCCTGCACATTTTCAATGATACCCTGCTCCAACATGCAGGGTATCTGAATTTAATGAATGTATCACGATGAAGCACTGCAGAAAGCCTGATAATGAGCAATCATCATGATCAGGTGTGTTAAAGTGGGGGCACCTTGAAACAGTGCAGGCATGTGTCCCTCAAGGACCTGGATTCCCCAACCCTGCTTTAAACGAAGCCACAATTGAGGAGAGTTCAGATAGACCCCTCCCGCCCCTCCTGAGCCGCCAGATGGTGGCCCAGAACCTCTTTGAGGCCAAACAAAACTCCCTCTCCATGGCCTCAACTCCTCCTCCTATGCCGCAGACTTTCCTCCTGCATCTGCTGCATCCCTTTTAGCCCATGGATACCAATCTGCTGAGTCCAGAGTCCCCTCAACCAACCAGGCTCTAAAGGTCTCCTACATGACAGGCGCTAGCCTCCTCCTGACCACAGCTGTGTAAAGCCGCTTCCGCAGTGGAGGTCTGAACAGGGTCTACTCGGACTCCATGTCGCCCACCTCCTCTGGTACTTGGGAGAAATTCCCACGGTAGTGGAAGTTGAAATCTATTCGAAGAGAGTCCTCTTCTAGCCGTTCCCAGCATACCCTCACTATGCGTTTGGGCCTACTGGGTCTGGCCCCCAGTCTTCCACTACCTGATCCAACTCCCACCAGACGGTGATTAGTTGACGACTCTGCACCTCTCTCCATCTGTGTGTCCTGAACATCCGGCTTCAGGTCAGATGAAACGACAAGGTCGATCGTCGACCTGAGACCCAAGGAGCTCTGCTACCAAGTGCAGCGATAACTCACTGCTTGGGTTCAGATCCAGCAGGCTGTGCCTCCAACCCCCCCCCCCCTTCAACGTTAACCAGTTCTTACCAAAGTAAGCGTTAAAGTCGGCCAGTAAGACTATGGAATCCATTGGACACACTATCCATGGCCTCACCCACTCGCTCCAAGAAGCCCGAATACTCAGGAGCTGCTGTTTGGTGCATAAGCACAAACGACAAACTCCAGACCGGTCCGCCTTCGGTGGCCCTACCAAGGGCATGTGCTCCAGACGGCAAAGCTCTTGGAGATCACGAGAGCTTTGCACTGATCAACTTTGTTGTGATTTAAAAAGAAAGATGTCTCTAGAAGGAAACTGAAGTGTCTGTTACTCTTTATAATTCAGTCAGTCCTCATGTCTCCATGTTTCCACAGGATGAAGCGTTTGCCTTGTGGGTTGAACAGTGGGCCAAACTTTATGAAGACGAGTCACCTTCAAGGATGATCATCAAGTATATTCACGACAACTACTTCTTGGTCAATCTGGTGGACAATGATTTTCCTCTGGAAAATTGCCTGTGGCAGATCATTGACGAAATGTTTGAGCTGCTCAACGGGTCTCTGGATCACCTCAGAGAGCCGAGGGATCAACTCGTAGAGCCTGGAGATCAGCTCTTAGAGCCTGGAGATCAACTCGTAGAGCCTGGAGATCAACTCGTAGAGCCTGGAGATCAGCTCGTAGAGCCTGGAGATCAGCTCGTAGAGCCTGGAGATCAGCTCGTAGAGCCTGGAGATCAGCTCAGCCACACAGAGATAAGTGAATACAACTAACCTTTTACCTTGAATATGTAGTTTATTGTGGTTTTGTAGTTTTGTATAAGATATTTTATTATTTTGAGATAATGTTGCCATCTGAAGAAGATGTGATAGTTTTTGAAAGTCTCTGGCCTCCAGCTGAGTAGTTTGGTCATTTTCCCCACATATGAGAAGATTTGTTCGCCATTTGAAATGTTTCTGAGGTGTGATTCTGATTCTTGCTGTCTGAGCCTTAAAGCAGTGGACTGGAGGGGACACCTGACTGTAGCACCCAGGAAGTCACAGCATGTTATCAATGAGATCAGAACGACACAGAAAAGCAGCTTTTACTCATCACTGAACCTTTCTCACCCAAGACCTGATGCATATGACTGTCCATTATATACTTTTGGGGATCTATATTGGAGAATCCTCTGAATGAGGAGTGGGGATCTGCAGTGTTCAGTAGACCCCTTAAATAGATAAGATAAGATAAGGCGTATCTTATCTTATCTTATCTTATCTTATCTTATCTTATCTTATCTTATCTATCTCCAATCCAGTTTTGAACTCACCACTTGTTTAATGTGCCTGTTTGCCTTTTTCCAAAGCATCAACTTTAAAACAGCCTTGTTTGTATCACTTAGTAACTAAAACCATTGTACCAGACTGAAACTGTCATAATGTTTATACAGGACCATCAATCACAGTTATCTGCTTATTTATTGGAAATGCCTCCTTTGTTATGAAACTTTTTTTTCTGGAGTGTGTTAACATGTATCGGGAATCAAGTGTGTTTTAATAAAAATCTTGTAGTGCCTCAATGAACATTATTGCTCTCTCATGGAACGTCACAAGTTTTGCATTATTCACATGCCGGAAATGACGTCCTCGCTATACACGTGTGGCAGGGGTGTCAAACATCTGGTCCACGTATCAAAACCTGGCCCACCTGAGGATGCACATGCAAAAGGTAAAAATGACAAAGAACTTAACTGTAATTTCTTTAACTTTTTTCAATAAAAGTAATTTTCAATGCTACTTTTTTTTGTCTGAGTTGGTCTCATAGTTTAACACCCCGTGGTGTCAACTCTTTATGGGATTGAAGCCAAGACTTTACAAACTTCGTCATTTTCAAATCCGCCTTCCTGGGATTTCTCCTGAAATTCCTCCTGAGCACGTTCCTCGAATCTGCAAGATGCTGCAGCAGGGATGTCATGAAGAGGACACTTTAGTTGGACTGACCCCTATAAGTGAGTATGTACAGGGTTAGGGTGGAAGAACTGGGAGGTTGGTGCTGTGAAATCTACCTTTAGGAAGAGAGGCTGTGGAGATAGTATCTATATTGAAATGTCCTGGGGCCTCATTTAGAAAGCTTGCGTACACACAAAACGGGTCCTGAAAGAAGATGTGTACGTCACTTCCCATGCAAAGTTTGTGATTTAACAAAATAAACTTCGCAGGAGAATGTGCTTTCCAGTAAACAAACTTTGAACCTTGTACACGCACATTTTGAAAACCGGGAACTTGGCTGATGGTGAGGTGGAGAATAGAAGCCAGATTCATTTCATACATTTAATATCTTGAAATATCAGACACATTACTACTGAATCAGCAGCACCATGTTCATATGTCAAACCTTCATCTTGAAATGATCCAGAGCGGGGGATAGAACTGTTTGATTATCAAATCAAAGTGACAAAATGTGTAATGATCAGTAGCGGCGGCAGGATTTTGATTGTGGGTTTACCTCAAAACTGGATGGGCCAGTTAAAATAAGCCCCAAAACAACCCCGGGTTCCCCATACTCTCCGTTCCAGCACCCTGAGGACAGCAACACAGTAGAGTTGTCGCCACAGTGTGCCTGTGTGGCTTCACATGCGCTCTGCAGGACTCCTCTGCGGACATTGTGCAGGTCGCGGGCGGTACATGATGGTCCGTGTGAGTTTCATAACAATGTAAAGATCCCGGACATATCTCCACTTCTTCTGCCCGACGTTCTCCACCTTTCCTAAAATAGTTTAGCTTTCATTTCAGAAGTTCTGGGCCATGTGTCTATCTTTGTTTGCTTCTAATTTGTGGTTGCTCAGACGGGGTGACAGAGGATCTTGAGCGCCAGAATGCAGCCTGCGGAAAGGGACGGATGACGATTTTGACCTCACGGCGTAGAAGCTGCTGATTACCTGAGAACCTTTCACTCAACACTTTCCTCAGGTTGCTTATTGGATGAACTGCTTGAATGAAAATCACTCACTACTCACTGTAGGCCTGGGTCAAAAGCAGGGTCAACACCGGTGGGCCTGGCCCAATGAAGGAGAAGGGCCCAGGCCCACTCGCACCGCGGGTGGGAACAATCGGTCTAATGTGGGAGTAAGCATATACATAGCGCCGTAACAGCCGTGAGTAAAGCTGCAGTGTCGGGAGCGCACACTGACTGGCTGTCACTGGAGACGTCTGTTCTGCTCCAGCTGCTTTTATTATGATTAACAGCTTCAACGTATAAATAGACTCGATGTATGTATGTACACAGTAACAAAGTGAGTCTCCAGGAAAGTCTCATGCAAAAAAGAACTCCAATTGAGATGATTTACAATAGGTTCCATGTAAAGTAAAGAAATTATAGATTTTGTATTGCTTGTTTTATTAATATACATACGTGATACATAATAGTTTAGTATATTATTACCTTATGGCTGTAAATCCTGATAAAAGCCGCTTGCGGTATGGTCATGCGCTCTGGACGTACTGGGCTGCAGGCAGACCTCCTCACCCTCCACCTCCACCCGTCCATTGACGGAGGATCAAACACAAAGTCCACTGACATTTTTACAGTCCCTGTTCAAATATCTAATTCATACATTTAATAAACAGATAAAACTGAACTTTATCGGTCTGCTGTGGTCTCCACCAAAATGTCTCTTCCCTCTCCGACACTCTCCCCCATGATGTCACTCTCCTCCATGATGTCACTCTCCTCCATGATGTCACTCTCCTCCATGATGTCACTCTCCTCCATGATGTCACTCTCCTCCATGATGTCACTCTCCTCCATGATGTCACTCTCCCCCATGATGTCACTCTCCTCCATGATGTCACTCTCCCCCATGATGTCACTCTCCCCCATGATGTCACTCTCCTCCATGATGTCACTCTCCCCCATGATGTCACTCTCCTCCATGATGTCACTCTCCTCCATGATGTCACTCTCCCCCATGATGTCACTCTCCTCCATGATGTCACTCTCCCCCATGATGTCACTCTCCTCCATGATGTCACTCTCCACCATGATGTCTCTTCCCTCTCCGACACTCTGACACACGCTGGCCGTCACAACCATGGGGCTGTTTTAGGTCCAGTGGTGTGACTGGGTGCTGCCTCCATGATGTCACTCTCCTCCATGATGTCACTCTCCTCCATGATGTCACTCTCCCCCATGATGTCACTCTCCTCCATGATGTCACTCTCCCCCATGATGTCACTCTCCCCCATGATGTCACTCTCCTCCATGATGTCACTCTCCCCCATGATGTCACTCTCCTCCATGATGTCACTCTCCTCCATGATGTCACTCTCCCCCATGATGTCACTCTCCTCCATGATGTCACTCTCCCCCATGATGTCACTCTCCTCCATGATGTCACTCTCCACCATGATGTCTCTTCCCTCTCCGACACTCTGACACACGCTGGCCGTCACAACCATGGGGCTGTTTTAGGTCCAGTGGTGTGACTGGGTGCTGCCTCCATGATGTCACTCTCCTCCATGATGTCACTCTCCTCCATGATGTCACTCTCCCCCATGATGTCACTCTCCTCCATGATGTCACTCTCCCCCATGATGTCACTCTCCCCCATGATGTCACTCTCCTCCATGATGTCACTCTCCCCCATGATGTCACTCTCCTCCATGATGTCACTCTCCTCCATGATGTCACTCTCCCCCATGATGTCACTCTCCTCCATGATGTCACTCTCCCCCATGATGTCACTCTCCTCCATGATGTCACTCTCCCCCATGACATCACTCTCCTCCATGACGTCACTCTCCCCATGACGTCACTCTCCCCCATGACATCACTCTCCTCCATGATGTCACTCTCCCCCATGATGTCACTCTCCCCCATGATATCACTCTCCTCCATGATGTCACTCTTCCCCATGATGTCACTCTCCTCCATGATGTCACTCTCCCCCATGACGTCACTCTCCTCCATGATGTCACTCTCCCCCATGATGTCACTCTCCCCCATGATGTCACTCTCCTCCATGATGTCACTCTCCCCCATAACGTCACTCTCCTCCATGATGTCACTCTCCCCCATGATGTCACTCTCCCCCATGATGTCACTCTCCCCCATGATGTCACTCTCCCCCATGACGTCACTCTCCCCCATGATGTCACTCTCCCCCATGACGTCACTCTCCCCCATGACGTCACTCTCCCCCATGATGTCACTCTCCCCCATGACGTCACTCTCCCCCATGACGTCACTCTCCTCCATGACGTCACTCTCCTCCATGACGTCACTCCTCTACCTTCAGATCAGATTCTTCTCCTCCACCTCTACAGTCACTGATCCATCTCAGACTCATACTATTTCCAGTGGTGATGACATGCTGGTGATTGCTTGTTTTTCTTTTCTTAGTGATTCCACTACTGTGACACCAAATATCATCTCCTGACCTCCACCTCCTCCATGACTATTTCACGCTCTGTAAAATCTGTCAAATCTTTTCTGTCAGGATTTAGTGTCAAATGCCGGCGATCAACAGGCTGATTGAGATGCAAAAATATTGACGAGGCACTTTGTGTTGACCACTTATGGTAGAAAGTGGGCGTGTTGAGGGTGAGAGGTGAAGAAAATAGAAGGAAAGTGCGTGTAGACATGCGTACGCACAGTTTTGTTGATCCACATTTTTTTGGGGGGGGCACCATTTTCAGTTTAATTTTTTCTCAAGAATATTTTTATTGAGTTTTCACATGTTTACACATCAAAAGTAAATATATTCAGAGATATGCAGTCGATATCTCCGAACTGTACAGATCTGTAGTGTATATAAAGGTCTGTATTAGTTACATGCAGTATGAATGGTGGAGAAGCGTCACATAGTTCACAGTACGCATTCACAGCAGCCGCTCATATTCTGTACCTCACACACACACACACACACACACCCTAAAAGAAGTCATATCACACAACTTTTCAACACTTTCACATGGTTCTTATTTTCACCATTTTTTTAAGAACAATTGAGGAGATTAAAGACTCTTCATCTCTCCCCCCACATATGAACTGTGCAAGTATCAGTGTTCTTTTAAAACCGGATAAAGATCCTACACTACCATCTAGCTATCGCCCAATATCACTAATCAATGTAGATCTTAAAATAATCAGTAAAACATTAGCAAGCAGAGTAGAAAAAATTACACCCCACATCATACACCCTGATCAAACTGGGTTCATTAAAGGACGGCAATACATGTAGATTAATTAATCCTATAGACCACGGCCACCACAATAAACAAAAGGCCATTATCACCTCCTTACATGCAGAAAAATCCTATGACAGGCTAAATTGGTCACTAAATAAGTCTACTTGCTACACTACAAAAATGTGGATTCAGAGAAAATTACCTCTCCTGGATAAAAACATTGTACACCTCACCCAGTGCCTGTATTAAAACAAATGGTCAAACGTATTCAAGCTTCAATCTTGAGAGAGGCACCAGGCAGGGGTGTCCACTCAGAGAGGTAGTGGGAAAGAAAACGCAGAACTGAAGGCGATGGGCGGGGTGGCTTCGCAGCTACGTAGTTTGAAGAACACACTTTAGTCTTAAACCTGAATCACAAGAATTGAGTGAGGGAGGGGTTGAAGACCTTACAGGAAAGGTTCTTTAAGGTTTGTTTGGAAAGCTTTAGGGAAGAAATTGATGCCATAGTCCAAAATCAGAAGCATAAAAGTGCTAATACCTGGGAAGGCGACAGCTAACAGTCGCCCTAATTTACATGTGCTTGCAACATGTAATTATTATAATTAACATGCATTAATCACATGTTCTCAGACATCCCTGTCTGGCGCCTCTCTCCATCTCTCTTTGCATTTTTTATCGAACCACAAGCAGCAACCATGAGACAGAACAATAACATAAAAGGAATACGAACAGCAAATGTAACCCATAAAATATGCCTTTATGCAGATGATGTGTTAGTTTTCCTACAAAACGCACAGGAGGTGTGTGACTTGTGTTACCAGCAGCCAATCTGCCTGGCAACACACGGCTCCTTTGATTGGCTGGACCAGTAACATGATGGTTGACCACACAGTGCTCACACACATACGGTATCTTAGGTAGCATACTTTTCAATGCCTTCTAATGCTGATGCTAATGCCTCAGCATTAACACTTGCTAGCATGCTAATTAACATGCTATAAAGTTTGTTCAATTGAGCGGAAATTTGGAGGGTGGCCTCATGGGGGCACTGCAATCACGGATCACTAGCTAATTAGCCTGCCTGCTAAGCTAGTTAGCATGCGAGATAACACCAGATTCCAAGTCAGTGACACCTGGGATGTCTCCTCTGCGATTTTCAGGCAAATTGCAGGTGTTAGCATAGCATGCTAACAAGTTTGTTCAAATGAGTGGAAATTTGGAGGGTGGCCTAATGGGGGTGCTGCGATCAAGAACCGCTTGCTAATTAGCTGGTTTCCGTGCACTTTTGACCCCGCCGTATAGGCTCACGTTTACGGGACCAACCCCACATAGTATATAGCAAGGGGAGGCCTCGTTCGGCAGCAGGTGGCAGGCACAATCAAATTCCCTGCGGGAATTTTCTAGTTAGTTTCGCAAAAGAATGTGATGGACTCAGGTACATATTTGCAAAAGTCTGGGTTAGATTATAGAAGAGACGCCAGGGTCTATATTCTTTAAGCCTGTTGCATGCCCAGCATGTAGTAGTTCAGCTTGGTTTGTGGGTGGGTTTATTTTCCCTGCTGTGCTTTTCTCTCCCTCCTCCTGTCTGCTCTCAGGTGTGATCAGACAAATCGCCTGCACCTGTGGTTTGTGTTGTCTCCCGAACTGGCCAATCATGGCCAGCAGCCGTCCTTATAAAAGGATTAACCCGCTCCAGCGATGAAGGAGGCTCGTCTTTAGTTTGTCTTTGTTAGGCGTGTGTGTGGAGCGCTGGTCACTTGGCATCTTCCCCCAGTAGTTTGTACGTTTGTGTTGTAGTATGACTTCAGCACTAAGGTAAGTTTACTACACCATTACCAGGTGAAAACAGGAAGTAATCAGATTACTACACCATCACCAGGTGAAAACAGGAAGTAATCATATTACTACACCATCACCAGGTGAAAACAGGAAGTAATCAGATTACTACACCATCACCAGGTGAAAACAGGAAGTAATCAGATTACTACACCATCACCAGGTGAAAACAGGAAGTAATCAGATTACTACACCATCACCAGGTGAAAACAGGAAGTAATCAGATTACTACACCATCACCAGGTGAAAACAGGAAGTAATCAGGTTACTACACCATCACCAGGTGAAAACAGGAAGTAATCCGATTACTACACCATCACCAGGTGAAAACAGGAAGTAATCCGATTACTACACCATCACCAGGTGAAAACAGGAAGTAATCAGATTACTACACCATCACCAGGTGAAAACAGGAAGGTATAAGATTACTACACCATCACCAGGTGAAAACAGGAAGTAATCAGATTACTACACCATCACCAGGTGAAAACAGGAAGTAATCAGATTACTACACCATCACCAAGTGAAAACAGGAAGTAATCAGATTACTACACCATCACCAGGTGAAAACAGGAAGTAATCAGGTTACTACACCATCACCAGGTGAAAACAGGAAGTAATCCGATTACTACACCATCACCAGGTGAAAACAGGAAGTAATCCGATTACTACACCATCACCAGGTGAAAACAGGAAGTAATCCAATTACTACACCATCACCAGGTGAAAACAGGAAGTAATCAGATTACTACACCATCACCAGGTAAAAACAGGAAGTAATCAGATTACTACACCATCACCAGGTGAAAACAGGAAGTAATCAGATTACTACACCATCACCAGGTGAAAACAGGAAGGTATAAGATTACTACACCATCACCAGGTGAAAACAGGAAGTAATCAGATTACTACACCATCACCAGGTGAAAACAGGAAGTAATCAGATTACTACACCATCACCAGGTGAAAACAGGAAGGTATAAGATTACTACACCATCACCAGGTGAAAACAGGAAGTAATCAGATTACTACACCATCACCAGGTGAAAACAGGAAGTAATCAGATTACTACCAGATGCATTCAGACTCTGGTTCATCATGGAGGTTGGTTCTCCAGTGAGAGAGCTAAAACGTTCTCCACTGGCTATGAGGACCTGGGCCTCCAGCCTTGTTCATCATGGAGGTTGGTTCTCCAGTGAGAGAGCTAGAACGTTCTCTACTGGCTATGAGGACCTGGGCCTCCAGCCTTGTTCATCATGGAGGTTGGTTCTCCAGTGAGAGAGGTAGAACGTTCTCCACTGGCTATGAGGACCTGGGCCTCCAGCCTTGTTCATCATGTAGGTTGGTTCTCCAGTGAGAGAGCTAGAACGTTCTCCACTGGCTATGAGGACCTGGGCCTCCAGCCTTGTTCATCATGGAGGTTGGTTCTCCAGTGAGAGAGGTAGAACGTTCTCCACTGGCTATGAGGACCTGGGCCTCCAGCCTTGTTCATCATGTAGGTTGGTTCTCCAGTGAGAGAGCTAGAACGTTCTCCACTGGCTATGAGGACCTGGGCCTCCAGCCTTGTTCATCATGGAGGTTGGTTCTCCAGTGAGAGAGCTAGAACGTTCTCTACTGGCTATGAGGACCTGGGCCTCCAGCCTTGTTCATCATGGAGGTTGGTTCTCCAGTGAGAGAGGTAGAACGTTCTCCACTGGCTATGAGGACCTGGGCCTCCAGCCTTGTTCATCATGTAGGTTGGTTCTCCAGTGAGAGAGCTAGAACGTTCTCCACTGGCTATGAGGACCTGGGCCTCCAGCCTTGTTCATCATGGAGGTTGGTTCTCCAGTGAGAGAGCTAGAACGTTCTCCACTGGCTATGAGGACCTGGGCCTCCAGCCTTGTTCATCATGGAGGTTGGTTCTCCAGTGAGAGAGCTAGAACGTTCTCCACTGGCTATGAGGACCTGGGCCTCCAGCCTTGTTCATCATGGAGGTTGGTTCTCCAGTGAGAGAGCTAGAACGTTCTCTACTGGCTATGAGGACCTGGGCCTCCAGCCTTGTGTGACCTGAGCCCATCAGGATGTTGGTGATGATGTGAAAAACACTGACAAGCTGCATGTAGATGGTTTCAAAAGACAGCACAGTTTGTTTCACTCACCTTGATCTGCTCTCTGGAAAACACAGTGAGGATCCTCCTCCTCCTTCAACAGCCTCAATGATCCTGCAGAGAAAAATACGTTGTGAAAACCAATGAAAAGACTTATTCTAACTTATCATATAAGTATATACATCCACAGCTGGATGACTCGTCCAGATGTTTGTGGGATTTTAAGGCACGACCAACATGCAGCAGCCTTTGCAAAGTTTGCACTGCATCCATTCCAGCATTTCTGTGTCTGGATTAAAAAATCCTGCAAAACAAGAGATGTATTCACAATATTTTTGTTTAATTTCATTTAAAATAGAAGATTCACTCTGAAAAAAGAACAAGTCAATCGTCATCATTTATATTTGTTAGAACTTTCTGTTCATTTTACTGTGTTGATTTCACTGCAGTGTTTACATTATTTATCTTTTTATACTTCTCTTAACTTATCATATTTATATATATATGTATATATATATATATATATATACACATACACACACACGTATATAAGATGTCCTGAGTGGACCAGACTGGTAAAATATTGCTATAATAACCTTTAAATTTATACTTCAAAGTTTTTCTTAGCTGTGGTCGCAGTGTATGTAATGACATTTTCTATATTATTGCAAGATCAAACAATTAGTACTACTTATTAGTTGTTATTATTCCCTCCTGAAGTAAAAGAGATAAACCATGAAATTGTCAATGTGATTCACACAAATGATTATATATATATTCTTTTACCATTTAAGGTTTCTCCAGACACAAATATTCTTGTGTATTTTAATAATAAGATATCATTGCTCTTACCATTGCAGATGTGTTCTAATATGATGAGCAGTGGCCAATATAGGGATGTCAAAAATGTGTCATTTAAGAAAGACTTGCTATTTTGTTTGGTGATTGTGTGATTGTGTTTTTCATGAGCAGTTTTGGAGGAGTCATGGATACAATAGTTGAGAGAACAAACTTGATTTGAACTCTTTGGTATTTAATAAAAGAGGAGTTCTACTAAAAGAAAAAAGAAAAACACAAAACAAAGAAGTTCCAATAACTGCAGGAAAAGACAGCAGCTGGTAACTGAATGAAAACCAGATACCGTTGATGGTGTTATAGGGGTACGGTCAGTAAACACAGAGATCACTGACATGTACACACATTTGTGTTTGAGCTCCATAATGTAACACCTTGCACAAGATTAGAAACTTTGTTTGAACTAAGTAGTGAATGTGTGGAGCTGAGCCCACGGTGAAGGCAGCAGAGACCCAGTGAGCAGTGGGACAACTTTTGTCTGAGCTTCCTGGATGATGCAACACAGGGCTCTCCGTACATACAAGGAGAGTCAGGATGGAAACAAACCAACAAAAAAACCCAGAAGCCACTCCTATCTTAAGTGAGCCTGAAGAAAAGCGTGTGGAAGTGGACACAGTGAAACCACTGCACACTGAACCACCACAGGGGGAAGCAGCACGCCGACCTCTGGCCATGGAAGAAGTCCTGGCTCCAGTGAGGCCGGCTGTGAAGGACCAGGTGAGGGATTCTGCAGCGTTCACATTGGAAACACACTGTGGTTCCATCTCAGCCAGCAGGATTTCACTCTAGCATTGAAAAATAACATTATGTTCTTCTATTCAATCTGGTTTGTTTTCTTCTGATCTCCTTTGATCTGCCATCAAGTTGTAAAACCAGCATCAAGGAGTTTATCCTCGCCTCTGTGTGCAGCTGCAGTCAATTGCAATTGAA
Organism: Blennius ocellaris; assembly: GCF_963422515.1. NCBI lineage: Eukaryota > Metazoa > Chordata > Actinopteri > Blenniiformes > Blenniidae > Blennius > Blennius ocellaris. Next base: position 5,090,345 of record NC_137654.1, read on the forward strand.
GTGAAACTTTCAGCAGTTTGGATTTCCAGTTGCCATATAGATTTCCTTACATGATAAAACCTTATGAAGTGGAGATTTAAGATTGAGATGTATAAGGCTGGATTTTCACTTCATAAAAGTGAAATCACTCTTGTTCATAGTGAATCAACACAGAATGTGTCTGCAGGCGACTTGGTGCATCAACTGAAGGAGAAATGTGCCTCAGAGCAGGAACTCAGCAAAGCCGTTGCAGCTGAAAGCCCGGAAGAAGATTCTTGAAGCAAAGGTCAGGAATGTATACTATTAAAATAATATTAATATAATTCTGCTACTTTTATTTTCAAGAGTATTTGTTTCCTCCATAGGAACTGTCTTTACAGTCCAAGGATGATACAGTGGACAGAGTAAAGATGGAAGACACCCTGAAGAGGAGATTCTTTGGACTGTGGGTGATAATCCACGGAATTGTCACAAAGATGTTAAAGGCACGTATTAAACTAGCAGCTTCATCCAGTTAGGAGCCTTCCAGGTTGTGGTCAATCCAGCCGGGGAAGTTTCGATTTTCTTTTGGCTGTTCAGGTCCCCTCCGACCTCCTCAAATGACTTTCCACAGGGATGCAACCAAACCAAGACATGTAGCCTGATCCGTGTCAATCCCGAGTCCCCTCGCCACCACCAGTCCCGTGCGTAAAGATATGGTTCCAGACTTTTGTGGAGCAGCCTGCATTGTTGAGTGTCAGAAGTCAGACTGGAGCACGGAGTGTGTCCCACTGTGGATCAGCCTGAGAGGGCGTGTTAAAGGCTCCACCAAGCACCTCGCTGAAAAGTGACGATCAGTCATCGACGCGCACTCACAGTAAAGATGGTAGAACCTGAAAATAAATGGCACAAGGCGAGATGGAGATAGAAGAGGAGGCTACCCTTCAAACTCACAACAAGCGCGCTTTCTTTTAACCGCTGCAAAAATACTTGAATCATTTAAAGTCATTTCACCCCCACACACACTTGTACTTTTTTTGCCAGCTTGACGTATTTTCCAGGGACTCTTTTAGATTCTCTTAGTTTAGTTACAGATAATCGTTTTCCAGTCTGAGCTTCGCGCTGACTAAACTTTCCTTGCAAAGTTTTTCCAGGTGAGGAGCAGAGACACCTGAGACACAGTGCGTCCATCTGCCTGCAGGATCTCTGCTGTGGACACTGCGGCACTGACACTAATGGTGATACTGCCATCTAGTGGTGATGCTACAGCGTCGCCATGTTTGGACCGAGCGCACCAACCAAATATACTAATCATATACAGTATATCACCAAAGATAATACTGTGTGTGTGTGTGTGTGTGTGTGTGTGTGTGTGTGTGTGTGTGTGTGTGTGTGTGTGTGTGTGTGTGTGTGTGTGTGTGCGTGTGTTCATTGCTCCATAAAGCCATCATTTGGTGTCAAATTTAATGAGGAATACAACCAGTGTTTAGTAAAAGCCTAATATAGCGGTAATGCAAAGCAGATGGGTGATCATCAGTGTCTCTGCAGAGGGTGTGACCAGGAGCCTAACATAGCAATCTTCAGTCACTATTTGAAACATCACGTTTTTGAGGTACAACAAACGGAATCATTTTCTGCTTTGTTAATCAAAGCCTCATTTCACTGGTTCTGCCATATTGAACGTTCTCTGAGGTTTTGTCCTTGAACTTGACAGCCCCTTTTAAAGGACATGAAGTGTTGGATTGTGTCTGCAGGAACGTTCCAGTCCACGACGGTCAGCCCGTCCTCAGTTCGGAGAAGCAGGCTGGTGCTTCCGGAAGGAATCTTCGTCTCAATGGTACTTTCCTGTTCTGCTGTTGACGGCGGCAACAAACTGGCATATTTACACCGAAGACTCCAATTACATGAAGACTTGACAAGTAGTTTAGTGGGAGAAATAATTCAGGAATATTCAGTACTTTACCCTTTATCGGGCATTTATTGACAAACCTCAACCAGAGTGATATCTAAGGATATGTCAATTCTTCTCATTGTAAATGAAGCCTTGATGTACCATTCAGTCAGGTGAATTGACAGCAAGGAAAACATGAGGATAAAACACACCAGCAGCAGCATCTGTTGTTTAGTGTCACAATTTATTTAGGTATTTCACAATTGTCAGCAACCCACAATGACCTTCTCAGCGGTGTGGCTCTTCCAACCTCTGAATATTTACAGGACATCCACAAGCAGACATAAAAGAAGAAGAAAAAACACTTGCTGCAGACATCATGGTGGCAGGAGGCTCTGTTGGTGACATGATTATTTATGCCTTAAATAAGAGAAACAGAACAAAGTTAGTGATAAAGCAGGAAATAACTCTTCACACATCAATCAGGACAAAAAACACAGTCGCAGAGAACGAATAATCACTGATTTATCAATTTATTTAAAAAGTAAAATGTCTTTTTCTGAAGCTGGGAGAGCGAGGAAGACTTCCAGTCATAATGGTATACTGCACCCGAGGAGCCTCAGCTTGATGGAGTGCTTCTGAACTTTGGTATGGACATTTCCACACAGTTCGGATAATTCAATATCAGGTGTCTAAAAAGAAAAACACCCGACAGAAAAATAAGTCAAAGATCAATCATATGAGACTTTTGTAAATGTGCAGTTCAATCTGAGTTGAACTCACCAGGTCAGTTTGTGTTGTTTTGGCTGGTGTCTCAACCTCAGGAGTCCTCGGTGTCTTCATAGAGGAGACACTGGGACACGCTTCCTCACTGGGGGACACATTTGGGCTCGTAGCAAGTTTGTCCAGTCCGGTGGTGTTGTTGTTTTTGTTTTGAGGCTGCAGGAGAGAAGGAAAGGTCGCAGGCAAGTTACAGGAGCATAATATCAGTTCAACAGGATCACAACATTCCAGGTGACCTAAACACTAAAACTGTTTCATTAAAAGGTTGCTACTGTTGTTATACTCCAGAAGGACCTCCATTTTTAATTTTTTTTAAATTCATGTCCTATCCTTTTATGGGCAGTAATTCTAATTTCCCTACTTACAGCATTGTAGTGTTTGCTTATGTTCGTCTCTTTCCTTGAAATCTAATCTGTGAAATTCTTTTTTAAAGGCAGATGTGAAGCGAAATGCAATTTCAGTCCTCTGTATGTGTGGCACAGACTTAAACATTTAACTTTATTGACAAACATCTAAATTATTCATTGCACTATGTTGTACATTTAAAATTTCTCTCATAACCTTTAATAATTTTCTCATGTGAATACACTGATAAAAGGTTTCATCCCAGATAGATGCTTCCTATTAAGATGCCTGATTATAATTAATTAATTATTAGTCACATTTTAGTACAATATGATATGATTACTGGTGCAGTTCAGTGTCGGCACATTCGTCTCTTAACACACCAAAAGTTACTGCAGTAAGTTTTCACAAGGCAAGAAATGACACTTAATACACCAAAACAAGGAAGGAGGATAGAAAGAACAACTTAAGCTTTCATTGCTCCTAACTTAACCACAAAACTCCTCCTCCTCTCATTAACAGTGATAAACTACTGCTTCTTATTAGAGCAGGATGATCGTTTCTATAGAGACAACAAGGCAAATCTTTACCTGATGAGAAGACAATCCTCCTTCTGTTGACATACGAAAGACTGGAAAAAAGAAACGATAAATGTGCGTCTTTTCAGCGAAGGACTTCTTTTTGGCGTCATATCCGGCGAGTGGTTCCGCTACGCCACTTCTCAAGTGTTCATGTCGTCTACGTACCTCCTGCGTGTTCGGTCGGAACGTAACTTACTGTGGGTCGTAATTCCATACGTCACTTCCTGTATGTCGCTTATGTGAACGTCACTTCCTGTGCGGCATTTTGCGTCATTTCCGGTCACACATACACCTCGCACGATTTCAAGATGGCGGTGACCTGTAAATGAGTATGGTGGGTGACGAGAGGAGAGCATGGGGAGAGGAGAGCATGGGGAGAGGAGAGCACGTGGAGAGGAGAGCACGTGGAGAGGAGAGCATGGGGAGAGGAGAGCATGACGAGAGGAGAGCATGACGAGAGGAGAGCATGTGGAGAGGAGAGCAAGCGGAGAGGAGAGCACGTGGAGAGGAGAGCACGTGGAGAGGAGAGCACGTGGAGAGGAGAGCATGCGGAGAGGAGAGCATGTGGAGAGGAGAGCATGGGGAGAGGAGAGCATGTGGAGAGGAGAGCATGCGGAGAGGAGAGCATGTGGAGAGGACAGCAAGCGGAGAGGAGAGCACGTGGAGAGGAGAGCATGGGGAGAGGAGAGCATGCAGAGAGGAGAGCACCCGGAGAGGAGAGTACCCGGAGAGGAGAGCATGCAGAGAGGAGAGCATGGGGAGAGGAGAGCATGTGGAGAGGAGAGCATGCGGAGAGGAGAGCATGTGGAGAGGACAGCAAGCGGAGAGGAGAGCACGTGGAGAGGAGAGCATGGGGAGAGGAGAGCATGCAGAGAGGAGAGCACCCGGAGAGGAGAGTACCCGGAGAGGAGAGCATGCAGAGAGGAGAGCATGCAGAGAGGAGAGCACCCGGAGAGGAGAGTACCCGGAGAGGAGAGCATGCAGAGAGGAGAGCATGGGGAGAGGAGAGCATGCAGAGAGGAGAGCATGTGCAGTGAGTGATTCCAGTGTGACATAATCAAGTGCAATCCAACATGGCGCCACCAGCTTGTAAAGCAAACTTTTCTGACTACAGAGGGGAAAAACCAACAAACTAAACTAAACAAAGGGTAAATGAAGCTAAACTATAACGCTGGAAGAGGAAACCATAGAAGACCTTCAAGCATACTTGGACGAGAGCTACGACCGTCTGGTCATGTCGAAGACTCCCAGACGTCATCGTGGAAGAGGAGCCGTGCTGAAAGCTCCCCAACAGCAGCTCCTTCACCATCTAAACAGTTGGAGGACATCCTGGACAGCATCAACACCAAGCTGTCCAGCTTCCATGTCCGTCTCGCCCTGGTGGAGGAGCTCCACCGTGAATTCCAAGCTCTTCGGGAGTCGCTGGAATTCAGCCAACAACAGGTGGCGGATCTCACAGCAGAGAACCAGGGGCTGAGAGGTGAAGTGGACCTGCTGAACCAGGGACTGAAGGACTGACCCAGGAGAACAAGAAGATGAAGGACTCCATCCTGGACCTTAAAAGCAGGAGTATGCGGGACAACCTGGTCTTCGCGGGACTTCCAGAACGCCAGGAGGAAAACGCAGAAACATCGCTGTGAGGATTCATGCAGGAGCACCTGAAGCTAGTGATTGTGTTAGAATATTATTACATAAAGTTACCATATTTATGCTTAATTCACATTCATGCCAAATCATCTGAAGCGTTTAATCTTGTATTTTGAATACTTGCAGGAACACGCTGACCGAGACTGATAAAACAGGAGACCAACGTCCTGTCGAAACTGCCACACACATACTGAATGTTCCCACTTGTGCTTGTCTAGTGATTTTCCACTACGGTGCTTTCCTTTCACCTTTCTTCCACTCCCCAGCTTCGAACCGCTAATAAAAGAGAGGAAGTTGGAGAGAGTCTTCAGAGTGGGTTGGAGGTTGTGACTGAAGCACTCTCTTGTCCATTCTCCTCGCGAGTCAAAACAAACTTACCCTTGTTGTCTTGTTCTTTCTTGCAGATTTAATAAATGTCTATAGCCTAAACCTGACAGACGGCCAAATGAAGCTCCAATAAAGCTTCATGAACCACTTTCTATATTTCCTGACTCCACCAGATGGCGCTCTTGGTTTGCAGATCCAGTCTGAAAGACTGGCAATGAAGTGTTTTGTTGTTCAGACAGTGCCGTCTAGTGGATTTAGAAAATAAAGACAGTGGTGCATGAAGCTTTATTGAAGCTTCATTTGGTCATCACTATTAAAATGGAGAAAAACATGCAAGACGACCTAAAGAGGAGCTAAAATAATTAAATCAGCTCAAAGCTGTAATGTGACTTCCCACCACCACATGCTTGACATAGGATGGGTGAATGTGGATTAATAAAGTATGTCTTTCTTCCCAGTAATTAATAAGGGCGGGAAACAACATATTCTATAAGGGAAACAAAACATTTTTTACATATCATGATAATAACAATCCATTACATATCAGTCTGTTCATACAGAGCAAGCATGAGCTGCTTGGTGTTGCTGCTTTTGATCTTGTAACCAACCAGTGGTTCTCAACAGAGATCACAGGGGAAATCAAGGCTGCCTGCTCTGATGGAGTCAAAATCACTTCAACATGTGTCAAATGAAAATAATAAGTCACTGGCTGGAATTTGGTGCAGATCTTGGACCAGCTTGTGTGTTCATGAGGGTGTGGGGGTTTTCCACACGCCTCCTATATATTCCTCTTGTTGTTCTCTATAGTGTCGCAATATCCAGATGTGAAATACAAACTAAAAGTAGGGAAATTGTGTAATAGATTAATTCTTTGTTGTATAAAGGAAGGAATGCTGTGGATAATGTACCACTGGTGATACCTTTGAGTTAATCTAATTGACATTTCTTAGAGGAGATTTAAAAAAACAAACAGAATGACTCTAAGCGTAAGTCACTTGGTTTTGGCACCAGCCTCCATGAAGTGAAGCAGGATGCAGCGATGTTATAATTCAAATTAGAATGAATGAATGTGGTTCAGAGAAAATACAATTGTGAATGAAGTTAAAGCGCCACACTGAAGTGTAGTTGTTAGTGTCCTGGCCACGATGTTCCAAACATCACAAGGCTGCATGTTGGAGATCAGAATGGACATTTCCTTCCATATTTCATTCTCCTGAAATGGAAAAGTAGTGAAAAAGATACGCAAACAAAAACATAGTTAATATCTGAGTTTACCAACCCAAAGTGGACGGACCTTTCATTAACTCTGCTCCACATGAAATACAGCTCCGGTTTTCAAATCCTGATTCAACTGGAAATCAACATACAGCCTTTGTTTGAGAGCTTTGGGATTTTACATATATATTCTACTCAGGTAGCTTTTTTTTAGCACCACAGTGTCATTCTATGTCTGAGAAGAAAATGATTTTCTACATGCGAACATAGGTCCAATAACTGGCCTTCCTTCTTTTGGTTCCGTTGCTCTGTTGAATGTGTTGTTGGGTGGTCCGTCAGGAGAAGAAGTCTAGTGTAGTGGCTTTATGAGAGTCTGCTCTTGAGTGTGCTGCACTGTCGCACTGATCAGCATGGAGAAGGAGACAAAGTGCCTTGAAATTAGCAGTGGCAAGAGGGATTGAAATCAATGGTACTCAGACTGTATTGGAACATACTTGTGTGCGTGTGCATGCGCTGTACTATCGGGACCTGTGGGTCCGTCCAGCTGCTTCTGCTGTTCAAAAGGCTCCTGCTGGGTAAGATTCATACTCAAGCCTTTATTCATGGCTTCTGTCGGCCTTTTCCTGACTGTCGGCTGCTTCCAATCTCATTTCTTTTCTTCCTGTTGCATTGGTTTTGCAATCCCACCACTTCTCCACATTCTTTCTGCTACTTTAACGGACCATGACCGTAGTACTTTAGCATCTTTGTGTCCGTTGTCCCTTTTAGCCTCAGAATTGGCAGCAAAGTTAACATGAACATCTTCTTTTGTCCACTCCTGCTCCATTTTCATCAACTCACTAAACTCTTTATTTGACTCCATAAACCTCTCTAGTACTCTTTTCAATGCTCTTCCTCTTTCCTTACATTTTCCTCACCCCATATATGTCATTCTATACATTAACATGTCCCTGGTGTCCAGTGTTTCAGTTGAGTGAGTCATCAGTCTTCAGTGCTGCATAGCTCTTGATGTCAATAGTAGGCCTTCTGTGATTTTTTCTTCTTCCACGGACCGGTTCACACATTGTTTTATCCTAAAGTTGTAACTCCGTTTGCATAAAATAGCTGCTGGTTACTAGGTCCACACACTAACTACCGCTTGTTAGGACAGGTAGCGGGATGGAGGTGTGGCTATTTATAGAGTTGTAATAACCAGATCGAGTTTGCTCCATTCTTTGTGTTTTGTTTCTTTTTCTTTTGTTTCTTTTTTTTTATTTCATTTTCAATTTGGTTGGCGAGCTACTTATTTAGGGCTCGCGAGCTGCCTGTTGGAGACCCTTGATTTAGGGCAACAGGAGGCTGGAGCTAACCCCACTGGACATCTGGCACAAAGCAGTGTTCCACCCTGGAGAGGTGCTATCCCATGTCGAGAAATATGTGATCACATATTTGTTATTGAACTTGTTCATATTGTTTTAGAAACCGTATAAAAACCTGTAAATGGAGCATTTTTAATGTGAATGTATCTGTACAGTTTGGTTTTGGATGCAATCCCAAATGCTGCCAGTAGGGGGCTCCTGGGGACAGCAGATCTGTGTGTGTGTGTGTGTGTGTGTGTGTGTGTGTGTGTGTGTGTGTGTGTGTGTGTGTGTGTGTGTGTGTGTGTGTGTGTGTGTGTGTGTGTGTGTGTGTGTGTGTGTGTGTGTGTGTGTGTGTGTGTGTTCGTGCGTGTGTGTGTGTGTGTTGAGTGAAGTGTATCATTGTGCAACAGTCAGTTTCTGTTCAGTCTGACTGAAGGAGGTTTTTGTACGACGGTTTTTCACTGTGTGAACACACTCTGACTGTTGATTTCATGATAACTCTGACAGTAATAAACTGCAGCATCTTCAGCTTGAACTCTACTGATGGTCAGAGTGAAGTCAGAGTTTGATCCACTGCCTGTGAAACGATCTGGAGTTTCTGAATCTCGAGAGTCGGTCCAGTAAATTAACCTTTTAGGAGGTTGTCCATCTCTCTGTTGGTACCAGGCTAAATAGTGGTTACCACCACCATAATAAGCGTCCTCACTGGTCCTACATGTGATGGTGACGGAGGCTCCCAGAGCAGAGCTGACTGCTGCAGACTGAGTCACTGTGACCTGGCCTCTGGACTCTGAGGAAACACAGACAGAAACATAAAGCAGCCTCATGGTTTTGTGGGCTTCATTTCAGAGGGACGGATGTTCACAGAGGAGAGGAGTTTGATTCTCTGGACTTTACCTGTGAAGCAGCAGCAGAGGAGAGTCCAGACGAGGACGCAGATCACACTCATGTTTCTGATGAGGAGGATTTCTCTGTCTTCTGTTGTCATGAAGGACGGCTGTCAGTCATCCAGTCTTCAACCGTCAGGACTTTAAACTCTCCCAGAGCACTGGAGCATGGTGCTGCTGATGCAAAGTGGCTCTATGGAAATGTTCTGACTGACTCCAACAGGGACCTGGATCAATTTCTGCTCTCATTTTCACTCTTGACTCAAACTTTTATGACAATATTAGGAAAGAAATTGAAAATTTAAACATATATTTCTATTCTTTATATGTTTTTTAAATGTTTTTTTTTTCTGTCAATGTCGTTTATAAAAACATTTACATAGACATAATGGACAGAATAGAAAATAATCTTTAGAAAGAATATATGTAATATAAATATATGTATTTCAAGTAGACATTGCAGATGAAAGAATTGTTCTATTGTGTTCCGTTAGAATCAGGTGGTAAAAGTAGTTTTGGGGAGTTTGTTTGTTTCAGAATCAGAGAGGCGTCTCTCTACAGTCAGAGGTTTTTGTACAGCGGCTCAATGAGTTGGTATCACTGTGGTACACGTTCGGTGGAGGAACCAGACTGGATGTTGGAAGTAAGTTTATTCTCCTTTTAATACTGACAGTTACATATTTTAAATCCATTTCTTAAACCTTGTTTTGAATGATTTGCGATGAGAAAGAGGTTTTTTTAATAATAATTACTGTCGTGATCAATGTTTTAATCTCCATTGATTTCATGTAGTTTAGCTCAGCTGTGTTTCACTTAAATTTGATCACAGAGAAAAGTTATTGCCTATTAGTTAATAGTTTTAAAATTTAAACTGGATTAAAATCTCCTCAGGATTAAATGACAAAACAAAAGATATGATCAGTCTTTCAATGTGCTCAGTTAGAAACTGATGGCTGTGTAACACACTGTTTTCACTCTGCCATCTCATGTTGACGGTGTTTTTACACTGACCATTGTATTTATTGCCTTTTTTTGTGCACTGATCTGTCTTTGAGTTTTAGTCGCCATGTTCACTGTTTGAAATGTGTTTGTGTTGTAATGTGTGCCGGCTTCATTCTTCTTGTTTTATTGAGCGTCGCTTCATCACAGCTGGATTTATTCTCATTTCCCAATTCTGATTCTGTTCATACTTTACAATTCATGTTATTTTATAGTAAAATACAAATGCTGCTGATAAATGTTTGAAAATTATGAAAACCTCTTAATATAATTTTCAATTTTTTTTTTACATTTTGCTCCGAATAATTGAAAATATGAATATAGATTTGAAGTTCATGTTGTTAAAGTTTCCACTCATAAGTTATAAAGTGTAAACTTTCTGATAACTATGCAAATCAACAGTAACCGTTGAAACGTTGAGATATTCATCTTTCTGTTCCTTCCAGTGTAGTTTTGAGGTATTTCAGGCCAAAGTGTTGGATGATTGTCTCTGTGCTGATGTGCATGAGAGGCTTCTTAAAGGGAAGTGAAACAATGTGTGAGTGAGTGACTGCTGGAGCAGAAAAACCTTCTGACAGCAACTTCTTCCAGGACAAAATCAGCTCTCTGCCACTAAAGCTGTCCAGGTGTATGCTGCTCGATTGACAGCTGGGTGCTCCCTGTCCTCTAATTTGATTGGTGTCTCCTAGGTGATAGCCGCCCCACCCTGACGGTGCTGCCCCCCTCCAGAGAGGAGCTGCAGCAGGGGAAGGCCACGCTCATGTGCCTGGCCAACGAGGGCTTCCCCTCAGACTGGAGTCTGAGCTGGAAGGTGGACGACAGCAGCAGCAGCAGCTGGGAGCAGAGCAGGAGCCCCGCGGTGCTGCAGAAGGACGGCCTCTACAGCTGGAGCAGCACCCTGAGGCTCCCTGCAGACCAGTGGAGGAAGGTGGGCTCTGTGACCTGTGAGGCCACCCAGGGCTCCCAGACTCCCCTCAGAGAGACACTGAGGAGAGACCAGTGTTCCCAGTCCTGAGCGGACTCACTGGGACTCTCACCCTGATCTCACCTCTGTCATTCACCCTCTTTCACTTTCTTCCATCGTCAAACCAAACTGACTTCACCAGTATTCATCTTCTTTCATCATCATTGTTTTCAAGCTTTGAAAAAATAAAGACAGTTTTCATATCAAGTTTTTGGTCTTTCATTACTTTTTACAGCGATAAAATCATCAAAACACCTTCTTTACAGCAGAAATGTGACTTGATGGATATTCTCAGTATTCCACCTCTTGGTGCTGAATTACTTTTATATGAAACAGACTAAACACAGTCAGTCAGAGGAAGCTGTGCCCTTCATTCATCATGAACCAATGTGATTAATACAAATTCTGATTATTTTGATAGTTGATATTTTTATATATGAAGTGTCATCAAGTCTTAAAATGGTGATTTGACTTTGGTTAGTCGAGTGACTGAATTCTTAAGATAAAAAACATCATCATCAGCATAAATGTTGATTTTATGACTAGTTACTGCAGTAAATGAGCAATGTTGGACTTTCTGTCTCTTCCTGATGATATCAGGTTAATCAATACTCTGATGAATTACTGTGAATGTCCAGACTGTTCTGATTAAACATTTCAACTCTTTGTTTACTACAGAAGATTTTAGGAGACGTAGATGCAGAGTAAAGCTGATTAAAAGTAGAGTGATGTTTCAGGTACTTTCCTTTCATAAATAACCTAAAAATTCTTCAGTTAAACATGAAACTGAATAGAAAAATTTAAATTGTACATCTTAGCATGACTTATTTCCTTTTGCAACTGATAAAATCTAATCTTTTAGAGATGCTTTGATTTAGTCTGAAGATTTACCTAAATTATAATGTAAGAATTAAAAACCATCTGTTATTATTTAGAAAGTACCATATTCCACTTCAATTGAACTTTAATTCTATTTCGCCAAATTTGAGACAGTCATAACCAGGTCCTTCAACAGAGGGGGAAAAACACCACCACGTTGATAGAAGGTGAGAAAATGATAGTAGAGACAGAGAGAGACATGTGAGTGACATGATTTGGAGGACAGGGAGCCAGTGGAGGTTCAGGAGGACGGGGTGATGTGTTCACAGGAGTTCCATGGGTGAGCAGACGAGAAGCAGAGCTCTGGATACACCAACGTTTATTAAAGGACTTTTGAAGATGAGCCGAGGAGAATGTTGTTGCAGTCGTGGATTTGGGACGTGATGAATGAGTGGATGAGGGTTTCAGCAGCAGAGAAGGAAAGTGAGTTGTGAAGGTGGGCCATGATTTTGAAAGAAGGCGGTCCGAGTGATCTGGTTGATGTGTTGTTCAAAGGTGAGGTTGCTGTCTATAACAATAACTCCATGATTACTGGTGTGAGGTGATGGAGGCAGGTGGAGTTTCCAATGGTCAGGGTGAAGTCGTCAATGTGTTTTGTGGGGGTCTGATGATTATCATGTACGATTTGTCATAGTTTAGTCCAGGTGTCATGTTTTATCTATGATTTTATTTCACTGAGGCAGTTGGTCAGGGGGGAGCAGGTTGTTGGGGGGAAAGATTTGGTTGAAATGTAGATCTGTATATTGTCTGCATAGCAGTGGAAATTGAGATGTTGTTTATTTATGATATTGCCAAGAAGGAGGGTGTAGAGGATGAGTTCTGCAAGAGATTATCTGGTTTACGTCACTATTTCAGGTTTTAAAGTGTGCGTGCGTGTGTGTGTGTGTGTGTGTGTGTGTGTGTGTGTGTGTGTGTGTGTGTGTGTGTGTGTGTGTGTGTGTGTTCAGTGAAGTGTATCATTGTGCAACAGTCAGTTTCTGTTCAGTCTGACTGAAGGAGGTTTTTGTACGACGGTTTTTCACTGTGTGAACACACTCTGACTGTTGATAACATGATAACTCTGACAGTAATAAACTGCAGCATCTTCAGCTTGAACTCTACTGATGGTCAGAGTGAAGTCAGAGTTTGATCCACTGCCTGTGAAACGATCTGGAATCCCTGATGCTCGAGAGTCGGTCCAGTAAATTAACCTTTTAGGAGGTTGTCCATCTCTCTGTTGGTACCAGGCTAAATAGTGGTCAACACCATTATAATAAACGTCCTGACTGGTCCTACATGTGATGGTGACGGAGGCTCCCAGAGCAGAGCTGACTGCTGCAGACTGAGTCACTGTGACCTGGCCTCTGGACTCTGAGGAAACACAGACAGAAACATAAAGCAGCCTCATGGTTTTGTGGGCTTCATTTCAGAGGGACGGATGTTCACAGAGGAGAGGAGTTTGATTCTCTGGACTTTACCTGTGAAGCAGCAGCAGAGGAGAGTCCAGACGAGGACGCAGATCACACTCATGTTTCTGATGAGGAGGATTTCTCTGTCTTCTGTTGTCATGAAGGACGGCTGTCAGTCATCCAGTCTTCAACCGTCAGGACTTTAAACTCTCCCAGAGCACTGGAGCATGGTGCTGCTGATGCAAAGTGGCTCTATGGAAATGTTCTGACTGACTCCAACAGGGACCTGGATCAATTTCTGCTCTCATTTTCACTCTTGACTCAAACTTTTATGACAATATTAGGACGTTTTTCATGAATAATTTGCAAATCGTATTTTAGAAAATATTTCTTAGTATTTGGAATCTTGATATTTTAATCACTTTACGTGGAAAATAAATGATTTGGCATCTGAAGAAAACGTGATGAATGAATGTTTGGTGCTTCTGTTCATTATTTAAAGTTTGAAGGCTGAAGCACAAAGTTTGCTCTTTTTCTCTTTTGCAGTGAAACCAGTCTGTTCCATGGTTCACCAGTGAAGTCTCACTGTTGTCTTGGTTACGGTGTTCTGAGACGGATGTGAAACATTTCATAGCAGTTTCATTCAATCTTAGAACAAACTAGTGGAAGTGGAAGCTTCTTCAGCTGCAGTCTGCAGGAGGGAGTTTGACTTCCCAAAGGAAAGAGGAGGAGGACTTCCTGTCAGACTGGACTCTGACCTGTAGGATAAATTTCAATCTTTACTGTGATTCTTGATGTCAAGCTTTTAACAACCACAATCAATAATACTGATATTTTCTTGGACTTTTTCAATCCACACCTCAATGTATGAACAGAGGTTAAAAAGTCCCGTTTTATTTAAAGTCCTTTGATTGAAAAACACTTTATGCATATAAGTGGAAATATTTCAAGTTGGATTTCATTGGACAATTTGAAATGGAACGTGTTTGTGGCAGAGAGGTGATGAAGCCCCTGATGTGAATCAGCTGAGCTGCCTCACCTCTCTGCCCATAAAGGAGGAGGCGCCCGGACACACCAGGTGACAGACGGGAGTTAACACTGAGATGCAGGAGAGCCTCAAGGAGGTTGTCGGTCTGTGTGTGGGCGAGTTTTGTTTGGACTTACAAACTTTTTACTGTTCAAACAATATTAAATCATTATTCATTCAAATTCTGTTTGGTGACACATTGTGGGGTTTTTTCTTTAAGTTCTCTTTTTGTTTATTTTTAACCACCAACATCTACAGCCATTGTCATTCAATGTCATAATGAAGCATGGTTGTAAAAAGTCCAGCTGGTTTAGTTCATGTTGTCTTTCCAGGGAGTTAAATCTCTTTAGATCTGTGTCTTAAATCTACAATGTCTTCTATTTGGTGTAAAGTCTGTATCAGGAGCACACGACCTCATGATATTTTCTGCTTGTCTTAATCTACAGACCTTCACTATTTCCTGCCAGGACCTCAGACAACTCCCTGATATGGAGTCTTCTGGAATGTCCTGTTCTCCTTGGACTTTTCTGTGGCTCACTTGAAATGTTGTTGGAACTTCATTCATCATTGTAGATTCTATTTCCTTCCATGATGCTGTATGTTGGTGAACATAGACAGACTCCAGGTCTCAGTTGAGCTGCATGGTAGTTGTCCTGTAGGCAGGGAAGGCCCATTCCATCTTTTCTTTTCTTGAGTCTGAAAAGTCTTTATCCTGATTGAAGGTGGGGGGTCACAGTTAAACTGAATGCTTGAGTTTTATCAATGTCAACTTTTTAACCAGAAAAGTGGCCAAGTTCCTGGAGCAGTTTCATCAGTTTTAGAGTGTCTGTGTCGGTTGTGTTATACTTCTCAGTAAATCAACAGCCAATAGTGCCAGCTTTACAGTTTTTTATGAGTGTTTACACACTAAAATAAAAATGTCCACACAATATGCAAAATCTACTCCAAGAAGCAAAACACCTCCACAGATTTACACAACATGACACACAATGTCTGCTTCACTCTTTTTGCAAACCATTACACACAGTGATTTGTAAAACTCTACACACATTTTCACACCGTAGACACAGAGAAGGATTGTGAGCTTACTTCCTTGTCATTACAAAGCCTCAGATTGCCAATGACCACACTAATGAACATATTGGATAATCACATTCACCAGGTGTGGAAGCACACTTGTACTCATTTGAAACCGCAGCACTCAGGTGTGCTATAAGAGGAAGCAGGTGAGTTCACCTGTCTTCAACAAAAATGGAAGAAGCTAGAAGAAGAAGAAGAGTGAGGAATGTAATTGGACACAGGGCAATCACCAATGTGCCAGGGCAGCGAGGGGTAACGTCAGCCTTTGCGCTGCTATTCCACAACATGGGGTCCTCCACCACCATGCAAATGTGGGACCCTATAATGCAAATCTAGTACTTGCATTTCTTTACAGATGGCGCGAGATTGTCACAGCATTAAACCAAGTGAACCAGATGGTACATTGTCGTTTGGGACAGTGTCTCATTCCATCGGGCCGCTCTGGTCCAGAGTTGGTTCCATGAGCACCCTGAATTTGAAGCCTTATACCTTCCCCCATAGTCCCCCTTCCTGAATCCAATAGAAGTGTTTTCTTCAGCATGGCGGTGGAAGGTACACGACCTGCGGCCCCATGACCGTTTGCCCCTCATTCAGGCCATGGAACAGGCTTGTGATCATATCAAAGCAGCTTCTGTGGCAGGGTGGATTCGTCACACGAGGTGATTCTTCCAACGGTGCCTTGCCAATGAAGACATAGCCTGTGATGTGGATGAAATCTTATGGCCTGATCCAGCCAGACGGAGAGATGAATAGTTACAGTATTCTGCTGGCTTTTACAGTAGTTTTTCATCAGTTAAGTGTATGTACTTCATGCAGTGATTTTTATTTGTCTACAGATTTCATTTGTGTCATTGATTTCATTGTTGGTTGATTACTGTAACTGATTATGATAAGAAATACTGTAAGTATTGAAATAAACACTCTAAATATTCAGTCTACAGCATCAGTGTTGTGCAGTGCCTGGTAAGTTTATAGCAGGCCTATTTGTGTACATTCTCCCTATATCTCAAACTAATCATGAAGAATGTTGTGGGTTTTTTTGACATCTAAATCATCCCTTACATAACAATGTCTGGCCAAAAATCTAGTACATGCTATTCCCAATTTTTTTTTTTTTACAAATGTATTTTTTATTGATCACAGCAGTGTGAAACTGGCTGCAATAGTGTCTGATCGTTGAGAACTGTGTTGGTTAAATGAAAACTAATAACATTTTCACAAATATGTGTATATGTTTTGACTGAAGTGTGTCATTTTGCAAACAATCTAGGAATTATGCGAATTGAGTGTGGTGTTTTGATAATTGTGAGTCTATTTTGAAAAAAAGAACCCGGTTTTCAAAATTGCATGTAAACAATTGAAAAAAAGTGTAAATGGTGTTGAACTCTGCGCTCATGAGACCTGATATAAAATCTTACCACCAAGTATTTACATGTTGAAGCACCACTGCCTCTGGTGCACAAACATCTGATCTCAGTGAATGAATTCATAAGTTCACTTTATGTTCGAGATTTCTAAAGTGTGTGTGTGTGTGTGTGTGTGTGTGTGTGTGTGTGTGTGTGTGTGTGTGTGTGTGTGTGTGTGTGTGTGTGTGTGTGTGTGTGTGTGTGTGTGTGTGTGTGTTCAGTGAAGTGTATCATTGTGCAACAGTCAGTTTCTGTTCAGTCTGACTGAAGGAGGTTTTTGTACGACGGTTTTTCACTGTGTGAACACCTTCTGACTGTTGATAACATGAAGACTCTGACAGTAATAAACTGCAGCATCTTCAGCTTGAACTCTACTGATGGTCAGAGTGAAGTCAGAGTTTGATCCACTGCCTGTGAAACGATCTGGAATCCCTGATGCTCGAGAGTCGGTCCAGGAAATTAACATTTTAGGAGGTTGTCCATCTCTCTGTTGGTACCAGGCTAAATAGTGGTCACCACTACTGTCAACATAAGCGTCCTGACTGGTCCTACATGTGATGGTGACGGAGGCTCCCAGAGCAGAGCTGACTGCTGCAGACTGAGTCACTGTGACCTGGCCTCTGGACTCTGAGGAAACACAGACAGAAACATAAAGCAGCCTCATGGTTTTGTGGGCTTCATTTCAGAGGGACGGATGTTCACAGAGGAGAGGAGTTTGATTCTCTGGACTTTACCTGTGAAGCAGCAGCAGAGGAGAGTCCAGACGAGGACGCAGATCACACTCATGTTTCTGATGAGGAGGATTTCTCTGTCTTCTGTTGTCATGAAGGACGGCTGTCAGTCATCCAGTCTTCAACCGTCAGGACTTTAAACTCTCCCAGAGCACTGGAGCATGGTGCTGCTGATGCAAAGTGGCTCTATGGAAATGTTCTGACTGACTCCAACAGGGACCTGGATCAATTTCTGCTCTCATTTTCACTCTTGACTCAAACTTTTATGACAATATTAGGAAAGAAATTGAAAATTTAAACATATATTTCTATTCTTTATATGTTTTTTAAATGTTTTTTTTTTCTGTCAATGTCGTTTATAAAAACATTTACATAGACATAATGGACAGAATAGAAAATAATCTTTAGAAAGAATATATGTAATATAAATATATGTATTTCAAGTAGACATTGCAGATGAAAGAATTGTTCTATTGTGTTCCGTTAGAATCAGGTGGTAAAAGTAGTTTTGGGGAGTTTGTTTGTTTCAGAATCAGAGAGGCGTCTCTCTACAGTCAGAGGTTTTTGTACAGCGGCTCAATGAGTTGGTATCACTGTGGTACACGTTCGGTGGAGGAACCAGACTGGATGTTGGAAGTAAGTTTATTCTCCTTTTAATACTGACAGTTACATATTTTAAATCCATTTCTTAAACCTTGTTTTGAATGATTTGCGATGAGAAAGATGTTTTTTAATAATAATTACTGTCGTGATCAATGTTTTAATCTCCATTGATTTCATGTAGTTTAGCTCAGCTGTGTTTCACTTAAATTTGATCACAGAGAAAAGTTATTGCCTATTAGTTAATAGTTTTAAAATTTAAACTGGATTAAAATCTCCTCAGGATTAAATGACAAAACAAAAGATATGATCAGTCTTTCAATGTGCTCAGTTAGAAACTGATGGCTGTGTAACACACTGTTTTCACTCTGCCATCTCATGTTGACGGTGTTTTTACACTGACCCGTGTATTTATTGACTTTTTTTGTGCACTGGTCTGTCTTTGAGTTTTAGTCGACATGTTCACTGTTTGAAATGTGTTTGTGTTGTAATGTGTGCCGGCTTCATTCTTCTTGTTTTATTGAGCGTCGCTTCATCACAGCTGGATTTATTCTCATTTCCCAATTCTGATTCTGTTCATACTTTACAATTCATGTTATTTTATAGTAAAATAGAAAAGCTGCTGATAAATGTTTGAAAATTATGAAAACCTCTTAATATAATTTTCAATTTTTTTTTTACATTTTGCTCCGAATAATTGAAAATATGAATATAGATTTGAAGTTCATGTTGTTAAAGTTTCCACTCATAAGTTATAAAGTGTAAACTTTCTGATAACTATGCAAATCAACAGTAACCGTTGAAACGTTGAGATATTCATCTTTCTGTTCCTTCCAGTGTAGTTTTGAGGTATTTCAGGCCAAAGTGTTGGATGATTGTCTCTGTGCTGATGTGCATGAGAGGCTTCTTAAAGGGAAGTGAAACAATGTGTGAGTGAGTGACTGCTGGAGCAGAAAAACCTTCTGACAGCAACTTCTTCCAGGACAAAATCAGCTCTCTGCCACTAAAGCTGTCCAGGTGTGTGCTGCTCGATTGACAGCTGGGTGCTCCCTGTCCTCTAATTTGATTGGTGTCTCCTAGGTGATAGCCGCCCCACCCTGACGGTGCTGCCCCCCTCCAGAGAGGAGCTGCAGCAGGGGAAGGCCACGCTCATGTGCCTGGCCAACGAGGGCTTCCCCTCAGACTGGAGTCTGAGCTGGAAGGTGGACGACAGCAGCAGCAGCAGCTGGGAGCAGAGCAGGAGCCCCGCGGTGCTGCAGAAGGACGGCCTCTACAGCTGGAGCAGCACCCTGAGGCTCCCTGCAGACCAGTGGAGGAAGGTGGGCTCTGTGACCTGTGAGGCCACCCAGGGCTCCCAGACTCCCCTCAGAGAGACACTGAGGAGAGACCAGTGTTCCCAGTCCTGAGCGGACTCACTGGGACTCTCACCCTGATCTCACCTCTGTCATTCACCCTCTTTCACTTTCTTCCATCGTCAAACCAAACTGACTTCACCAGTATTCATCTTCTTTCATCATCATTGTTTTCAAGCTTTGAAAAAATAAAGACAGTTTTCATATCAAGTTTTTGGTCTTTCATTACTTTTTACAGCGATAAAATCATCAAAACACCTTCTTTACAGCAGAAATTTGACTTGATGGATATTCTCAGTATTCCACCTCTTGGTGCTGAATTACTTTTATATGAAACAGACTAAACACATTCAGTCAGAGGAAGCTGTGCCCTTCATTCATCATGAACCAATGTGATTTATACAAATTCTGATTATTTTGATAGTTGATATTTTTATATATGAAGTGTCATCAAGTCTCAAAATTGAACAAAACTTGACTTTTGCATAGTGAAGTTGTATTTGTGGAGGTTTAAGAGACTGCAGTTCTTTACGCTATGTTTCTATCAGCTTGTCAAATTTTATTCACACAGTTTCAGAGAGTTTTTCCTTCTGCACGTCAGCGTAAACACAACGGCTAGGAAGCCAACAAGATTTCTTCTTAACCTTGATTTCCTTCACTTTCCATTGCAGCATGTTGCTGAAGAAATCTGAACTTAAAGATCATTGAAGTGTTGATCAGTTTCTGCACCGACGTCTCTGTGCATTGAGATTCTTCCTCTATTTAACAGTGACCTTTCTCTGGGCCTGCACAGTTTAATTACAACAGAACCACATAGTGGTTTCATCTTCATATCAACCAAAGCTTTTGTGAAAAGAGACTTGTTTTCGCTCCCACAGGGCCGCTGCTCAGCTTTGACGTCCACGACGCCACAGTGGCGAAAGGCAAGGCGAGCTTTGTGAAACAGGTATGAGACCTGCAAAGAGGAAAGTGAAAACTAAAAGTGATGAATAACCAGTAGACGAGTGCGCTCAACATTAGACTGCTCTTTAGACAGGGCAGGTTTAAAAAGTCTTAAAAGTATTGAATTCACAAATTTGCAAATCTAGTTGCAGCGCCAATCTAATTCAGAGAATTAGAAAAAAATTAATATATATATATATATATATATACATATATATGTATATAAATTACAAATATAATGTATTATTGCTGTTGTTGTGTCTTTCAGCATCATTGATGTCTCTGGAATCCATTTTCACCATGCACTGTGAGGCCAAAAGCCTTTAATCTGAAGTTAAACCTGACTCTGACCAGGTTTAATTTTAATCTTGATTTAGACCTGGATTAGCTCAAAAAAGGAGATTATTTAACTCAAGACTAGAACAAGTCTGAGACTATTATAATCCATGTTTGAGAAAGCCATTTCAGTCAGTCCCAGTTTAAAATGTGATTTGGTCTAGAACAAAGCTTAATTCTTGTACGGGTCCACGTGTCTCTTAAACTCACATTGGATTTGACAATTTTCCATATTTAAGAGGCTGTAATGAGACATTGATATATCAGATTAGTTTACAGTGAAAAGGTCCAATTCAAGAAACCGGTTGACTTAGCTTACTTAGATTAGTTAAAAGTTGCAATGTACTTTTGAATGTTTCTCTTATGCAGGCTGATACACCCTATCCAACCATACAACTCATGGAGGATGACTAGAGGACTACGATCAGCAGAAGAGGCTTCAGTGTGGTGAAGTAGATGGAGTGTCGGTGTGTTAGTGCACCAGCCTTGATGAAGCTTTCATGACAGCTTCAATATGCATTTTGCTTTTAGCATTGCTTACCCACTGCACCTGAAAAATACAATGACCTCCCTTCAGAGGTGCATTGTGAGTAGTGATGACCAAATGAAGCTTCAATAAAGCTTCATGAACCACTGTCTTTATGTTCTAAATCCACTAGATGGCACTGTGTGATCAACAAATGCTTGAAAACACACTTCACTGCCAGTATTTCAGACTCGATCTGCAAACCAAGAACGCCATCTGGTGGAGTCAGGAAATATAGAAAGTGTTCATGAAGCTTTATTGGAGCTTCATTTGTCCATCACTAATTGTGAGTTCTGTGCAAGAAGGAGACAAACACCTTCCAGTAACTTTACTCAGAAAGATGAACCTCCTGTACAAGGTCATTATGCCTCAACTGCACTCGAAGGACATTTACTCTTATGAAGTTAATTCAACACATTGGACTTGCAATGAATCAAATGTCAGTATCACCTGTGGTTTAGCTGGTTTCCACTCATCTTTCTCTTGATTCCATTCCTTTAGAAAACATGTGTCCAGGAAGCATAGACACTTTGTATTTAGACTCTTGGTTAATAAAAATAACAGTCCAAGTGAAGACTCTGCCATACAGGAACATGTTTTGCCCCAAGATCAGCAAAGGCCAGAGACTGATCCCGGTGGTGGAGATCCTTAAAGAGTGGAGCCGACTTTAGATTAGAGGATTTTACACATATTCTGATTGGTCCTTAAATGCAGAGAGAAAACCCATTTACATTTGTCAGTCCAACAAGGTATTAGTGATGATGTCACATTTTCTTTCTTCAAAGAAAACTATGATTCATTTATCATCTTGAAAAAAGTGGATTATATATTTCAAGTGCCCTGAACTTCAGCAAGTTCTGCACTCATCTGATTTCTTTGATAAAGCTTTGAATGTTGTCTGTTCTCCACGCATGATTAAAGAACACTTGTAAGGCTAAGATGGACTATATTGAGCCTGTAAACGACACTTTGAGAGACTCTTCTGGAAAGAAAATGGGAAACTATTCACACGTTCCCATCTCTCAAGTTTTTGTGAAATATTGTTTCATCACACAATAAGGTTTAATCACAAGTGTGTGTGGAACAGAGCACAAAGTCTAATGCTACCTTGACAACATTTTTAGCTTCTGAAGGTTTTTCCAATCTCAGCAATTTTGTTGTTACTGTTTGACAACCCATTCAGAAATTCATCACAAATTCCAAGAAGATAGCTTTATTTTACACAAACGATAAGTCCAATTGAAATGTATTAGTTTGAACTTCGTATTGTGGGACATGAAAACAAGAGGCAAAAGTGTCCCAAGACACGAATCTATACATCGGGTTGAAGGAGCAATCAGACTTTTTCTTTTCTTCTCTTTCAAACCTGAAGATTACCAAATTTATATGGAAAGTGCCGAATCTGATGACACTACATTTCTCACAATTTTCACAAAATACAGTATCGAGGAGACGACGGTAGATTCTCCCACTGCGATTCTCTTAAAATGTCTGACCATTAATCCTTATTAAATCCTGCATGGTGGTACTCATATGACTTCACACCATCATCACTTTGGTTGATTATGTGCAAATGGCTTAACAACCTGTTGCAACAAGGATTTTCTGTGTACATCAATGCAAATGTCGGGTCGCTATATTCAGTTTGGGGTTTGACACATTTCATTATTTTCTGATGGATTCATGATCTCTGGCCATCACCTATCAAAAGATCTGTGATGAGCTGCTGCTGCTGCTGTTTGGTTCATTCAAGATCAACTGGTTCTGAAGGGTGGACACCTGAGCATTTACTGTCTTAGATATAAAACCACACTGATATTTTTTTTTTTTTGAAAGGAGGCCAGATCTCAACATGGGACTGGAGACCTTTTTCACTCTGAGGCCATAGTGCAAGCAACAGTGTGGCCCGAAGGGAAAAACACACATTATGAATGAGGAGCAGATGAAGGAAACGTCACTCTTCTGCTGCTTCTGTATGTTGGTAAGCCTGAATGAGTCCAGCAGCATTTGGCTTCACTGTTTTGGACATTAAATCATGAAGAGGGGGTCTGCAGCCTCTCTGGAGGAAAACACACTGGGAACCACCAGTCTATTACTTATAGATCCTCAATGCATTGACAATTCTGGCCACTTCTCACTAGGCTGCATGTCTAATAATCCAAAGTACACATGTGCTTTTCAGACAGAAAATATATTTGTGCTGCAAGTCTGTGCCAAATACTTCCTATTCCGATTAATTGAATATCCACAGTGAGTCCCACTTCACATTTTCCCTTGTTGCGATATTGATAAAGATTTAAAACCATCACAGAGTGAAAACATATTTTAAGAACAATATTCCTCACAAATGTTAAAAAAGGTCTAATATAATTTAGAGGTTACAAGCCAGGCCATGGGCAGCTTGTCGGATGCAAGGCATGCTGGGAAACAGAGGTCAATGTGAACATTGATTGAAACAATTCACGAGCTTCAAGTGATTGAACGGTTCGCTGGGCTCTGCAGTGAACTTTAACTGCACATTATGACTCATGACTTCAAGGAAGCCAAACGATCTTCTGCTTTCTACTTTACTCATTTTGTGAGGAAATGATTCCAGTGTGAGAATATTGTTTAATACATTCAGTTTCACTTTGTCCCCAGTTACTGGGAAGAACACAAGTTCATCAGAAATATGAGGTCAAATAGAAGCAGTGGGGCTTCAGAAGAAAAGATGATGTGGCTTCATTGTTTACAGGAGATCAGACCAATGGCTTCATCTGTGGAGGGAAAACAAAGCAGTGCAACGTTCTTACAGCACAAGTGAAGGAACAGAAGAATTAAAGTGATGACATTGTGGAAACGCTCCACACACGACATGGGCTTCAGGAGCTTCATTGGCTTTCAATGACAAACGTTATATCATGAAAATAAGAATCAAGAATGTCATCACACAAAATTCTTGGAATTTTTTTTAAATGCGATTCGTTTTCAGATGTCAGTGAGGACGGCGCGCCCCAGACGTCATGACCTGGCGTGCGTGTTGACGATGACGCCATCCTCCGGCAAGTTTTTGACGGGCAGGTCGCTCAGCACTCCGGTTCCATGGTCTGTGCTCTCGAAGCTGCTCTGCGGAGACTCTGGAGGAGGCTTGTACAGGATGCTGGCTACCAGGAAAAACAGCGTCCCCAGAACCTGCAGCAAAGGACCAAATGGAGGAAGAGTGTCAGAGTATCCAGAAAAACTGCACAGAAAAAGATTTTCAAGAATCCATGTAACAATTGAAAAAGTCAATAGCGACAATCAGAAGACTTTACAAGACAAGGCATGAATGAGTCAGTAAATCAATGTTTTTCATATTTCTTAAGATAGCTGTCACAATTTCTTGCCACCTAACTAGATCATGATAATGAAACAAGCTCATAGACACAAGATAAACACCAAAACAGGTCCAAAACCTCTCAAAAACAACAAAAACAAAAAACACCCTGAATAACAGGGGTGTCAAACACATTTGAGTTCAACAGTTCCTATGGAAAATGACAACAATCTCAACAGATAGATAGATAGATAGATAGATAGATAGATAGATAGATAGATAGATAGATAGATAGATAGATAGATAGATAGATAGATAGATAGATAGATAGATAGATAGATAGATAGGTCAAATACATACATACATACATACATACATACATACATACATACATACATACATACATACATACATACATACATACATACATACATACATACATACATACATACATATATACATGTTTTTTTGGGGGGAAATGGTGAATATAGCACTGCTCGCCCTGTCAAATTATTTTTCTTTTCTTTCTAATAATTAAAAAGTGATTCTGAAATCTGTGTCTGGAATCAATTAGTGACTTTAGCAACTATATCCATAAGATGACTGTGGATCTTAAATCTCCTATGTCCTCTAAACGCACCACAGCTCCTTTCCTCTGCTGGGGGCAGCAGGAACTTCATTGATACCCTCTGATGGAAGCTGGACGCTGCTATTGGGTTAAAATGTTGAGTGACAGTATCCAATGATGACCACATGAAGCTTCAATAAAGCTTCATGAACCACTGTCTTTATCTCCTGAAGCCACTAGATGGCACTGTCTGTTCAACAAATGTTTGAAAACACTTCATTGCCAGTCTTTCAGACTGGATCTGCAAACCAAGAGCGCCATCTGGTGGAGTCAGGAAATATAGACAGTGGTTCATGAAGCTTTATTGAAGCTTCATTTGGCCGTCACTAGCAGTATGGTGATGACTCTGTTATTATCTGCTACTCTGGAGTGATGGCGGATAATTTAACAGCAAGATTGATGATACGATAGCGGACCTGCTTCAGGACCTTTTTCAATTGTGAGTGGAAGAAGAAAAAGACCGACACCAGAAATGGATGAGCTCTCAGACCAACAAAGGCTTTGTGCTGCATTTTACAGTACGATGGATTTAATCTACACGTGATAGTGAGTGCTAGTTTTCTTTTACTTTCTCTGGATTAGAAAGGCGTTGGCATTTTGTGCAGTTTTTTGATTGTAAAGTGGTGTTTCCCATACAATCGTGCACACATACAGACAATCACACATGCATGACAGTAGTGCGCGAGACTCACCCCCCCCCCCCCACCCCCCCATGCAAACCTTTTGGAAACACTGGAAATCGATCTGATGGCGAAGCTGCATAGTGGTGTTTTAATGTGTTGTGGTTGTTGATCAGCTGTTATGTTGGTGTGGATTAAGTACTGATGCATAGTTGTGGCCTTATATTGGATTTGGATTGTGTTTTTACTGTAGGACATAATGTGTGGCTGCAGGGCTTAACTGCTGGCCCTGACTGAAACACCACCGCATACTACTGCTTATAAGAGGAGACGTACATGAAAGACCTGTAAATTACAGTAACGCAAGTAAATGTCATTCTTTACTTTCCACCTCTTGATAATATTGAGAGCCTGACCAGAGGAGAGGATGGTGGATTTGGCAAGGTCAGAGGTCAATCTGTGGTTGATCACATCAAATATATTATCTCTTCAAGCAAAATGTTTTCAGATTCCCAACCAGTCAGGATGATTGTCACATGACAGCTTTCCAATACAGCAAGAGTGTGTGTGTGTGTGTGTGTGTGTGTGTGTGTGTGTGTGTGTGTGTGTGTGTGTGTGTGTGTGTGTGTGTGTGTGTGTGTGTGTGTGTGTGTGTGTGTGTGTGTGTGTGTGTGTGTGTGTGTGTGTGTGTGTGTGTGTGTGCGCTTGCATTGGGTGACATTCTCAAGCCCGGCTGCCAGCAGATATTTGTGACTCTTCTTTTTCCTTGCTGTTTTATGACGAAGCCTTTGAAAATAAGTTACTCAGGCTGAACTACAGCTCTTGGCATGTGCTTAAAGAAAGGTATTAAAGTGGACTGATTTAATTTCCAATCTTTATTTATTTTCCAATCTTTATTTATACAGCACTTTTTTGTACAGTGAAGTAACACAAAGTGCTTTAACAAGAATTAAAAACAATGCAAAGATAAAATAGATGAATAAAAAGCAAATGAATAATGTAGCTGAATGGGAGGTTGTTTAGTCCTTTAAATCAGGGGGAGTGAGCCAGTTCCTTGTCTCTGACCTTTACCTTCTCTTTGTTTAAAACAGCAAATCATACTAGCAGCGATGCTCTGGTGTAACCTCCACCACTCCACCAATCAGGGCTTCATGTTGAGCACATTAATAATTTCCTGCCTGCTATTCCATGACACTGCAGTGTGTATCTTTCCTCGATGATGAATTAGGCTGCAAGTGAATGAAGAATGTGTCAAATGCACAAACTCAATGGGCCATTGCATGAAAAAACACTTCCTATTTCTTTGTGAGGGGAATAAAAGCAGCTTCTCTTTAAATTGTCTTGGCCGCTGGCCAATGAATGAAATGTATATACTATTCATAAATTACACGATGAGGGGGAATTTAGTGAGACAGTTTGAATTTTAAAAAAAATGCTTCAGGGATCACCTTATTGCTTTGCTTTTTTTTTTTTTTGTTGAGAATTCTTCTTCATTTATCTGTTCCACCTCCGTTGGTTTTATTATTGCTATATATATGTGCCAAACACAACTATAACATTTTTATTGAATTTAATTCATTTATTTTTCATTTTCCCTTTTCCCTGCGCCGGAGTCCTTGTTGTCTTTGCTCGTGCCGGGATCCAGAGCCTGCCTGTGGTTGTCGCAGCTCCCCTGGTCGAGTCGTGCGTCCGTGCTGGCGCAGCAGTAGCGCAGCAGTAGCGCAGCTCGCATTTCCCGCAGCAGATGATCGCGTCCTCCCCGTCAATTTTCTCCGGGCACTGGAATCACTCTTTCCAGACTCCCTGGGAGTCGTGCCAGCCGTGACAGTACTCCCCACTGGCTTTCACGTCTATAATGAGCAGGAGCAGAGTCACAAGCACGGTGACGGACATCTGGAAACCTCCTCCCCATATGTTCGGCCCGGTGGCCCCCGGACGCACGCTGGCGCACTGGAAGAGACAAGAGAGGCTTTTTACTCCCCGAGTCGACCCTGCTGAGGGGAGTGATCCGCCGGGTCGGTGCGATGGAGGGGAGGAAGAGAGGAAGCAACAAACCGCGTACAGGCTGTCATTTGTTAGCGGAATCCCGCGTAATTCTCATCCAGCGTCTCCAAAAAGTAGCGATCCCGGACTGTGGGTGATAATCCACGGAATTGTCACAAAGATGTTAAAGGCACGTATTAAACTAGCAGCTTAGTCCAGTTAGGAGCCTTCCAGGTTGTGGTCAATCCAGCCGGGGAAGTTTCGATTTTCTTTTGGCTGTTCAGGTCCCCTCCGACCTCCTCAAATGACTTTCCACAGGGATGCAACCAAACCAAGACATGAAGCCTGATCCGTGTCAATCCCGAGTCCCCTCGCCACCACCAGTCCCGTGCGTAAAGATATGGTTTCAGACTTTTGTGGAGCAGCCTGCATTGTTGAGTGTCAGAAGTCCGACTGGAGCACGGAGTGTGTCCCACTGTGGATCAGCTTGAGAGCGCGTGTTAAAGGCTCCACCAAGCACCTCGCCGAAAAGTGACGATCAGTCATCGACGCGCACTCACAGTAAAGATGGTAAAACTTGAAAATAAATCGCACAAGGCGAGATGGAGATAGAAGAGGAGGCTACCCTTCAAACTCACAACAAGCGCGCTTTCTTTTAACCGCTGAAGAAATACTTGAATCATTTAAAGTCGTTTCACTACCACACACACTTTTTTCTTTTGCCAGCTTGACGTATTTTCCAGGGACTCTTTTAGATTCTCTTAGTTTAGTTACAGATAATCGTTTTCCAGTCTGAGCTTCGCGCTGACTAAACTTTCCTTGCAAAGTTTTTCCAGGTGAGGAGCAGAGACACCTGAGACACAGTGTGTCCATCTGCCTGCAGGATCTCTGCTGTGGACACTGCGGCACTGACACTAATGATGATACTTCCATCTAGTGGTGATGCTACAGCGTCGCCATGTTTGGACCGAGCGCACCAACCAAATATACTAATCATATACAGTATATCACCAAAGATAATACTGTGTGTGTGTGTGTGTGTGTGTGTGTGTGTGTGTGTGTGTGTGTGTGTGTGTGTGTGTGTGTGTGTGTGTGTGTGTGTGTGTGTGTGTGTGTGTGTGTGTGTGTGTGTGTGTGTGTGTGTGTGTGTGTGTGTGTGTGTTCATTGCTCCATGAATCCATTATTTACTTACCTTTAATGAGATGTTTGACACTGCATGCTGTGGACCAGGGCTTTATAATGTGGTGTGTATCCTGAGAGGTTCACTCTGATGCAGTCATCCAGGTGGGCATCGGTGAGACGAGTTCAGAACTTTGACTTGATGAAGTTCAAGTCAGAAAAGGCAGATTCACAAAGATACGTTGAGCCAAACAGAGCAGCACAATTCATGGCTCCTGTGCAGATATTGAGGAACTTCTTTGTATCCACAAGTTTCCAGAAGTCTTCAGCAGACTTGTGTGACTTCAGCTGGATATCATTTTGCTGACTGAGAATTTCCATCTCCAAATCAACAGTACTGAGAGTAAACGCCTCACTCATTTGGTCAGAAATCTCAGATATGTCCACATCCATGAAGGGGTTTGAAATAAACGTGACACAGGGCTCCAGGCTCACAAAGTCTGTGAATCTGTCCTCAAACTCCTGACCCAGCCTGGTCAAGAGGTCTGTGTATTTCTGGAGGTCCATGGCCCCGATGCAGCAAGATTTTCTTACAGCATTTTGTGCACAGAAGGGAAGTGCTGCATTTTCCTTTTCTTCACTTGTTGGAGCAACAGGCCCAACTTTGCCTTGAAAGCTTTGACAGCACTAATCATATCACTGATTGTTTTCCCCTTGCCTTGCAATTCACAGTCCAGGTCATTGAATTTCTCTGTGACGTCTGTGAGAAATGTCAGGTCCAGCAGCCATTCAGTGTCAGACAGTAGAGTTGAACCCTCATCTCTTGTTTCCATGAACGCTTTGATTTCAGGCAGAAGTGTTAAAAACTGACGCAGGATTTTTTCCTCTGCTCAGCCATCTGATCTCTGTGTGCAGCAAAAGATCCATATTCTGATGATACTTCATCCAAAAAAGAATTGAAACTTCAATGTTGTTTGGCCTTCGCTCGAATAGAATGTATAATGTTTATGACAGGTGTCATGACATGGTCAAACCTCATGACCGTCACAAATGGCCTGTTGGTGGAGAATACAATGATAGTTCAGACATTTAGGAAAGTCTGGATCTGCTTTGCAGTTTGCTATGAAGCCATTATGCCTCCCTGTCATAACTGGACAGCCATCACTTGTTATTGACACTGTTGAGTCTCATGATCACTTTGTAAAAAAGAAAAGAAAATAATTATAATTATAGTAATAATAATGTAAAAATAATGGGTCTAAATAACTTAATTTAAATTCATGTATAATGGAGATAAGTGGTTCAAGCTTTATAATTGTTCAGGTATATCTGGCCATAGTGTGATTGTTTAGATATATCCAGCGATAGTTTGGCTGTATGTCAAAGTTCTAATGTCATGCTTGAGCGCATGCGCAAGTATCACGGTTCACTTGAAATACCTGATGAGTTCCTCTTTTACCTGGACCATTGTCAGGAGCACACAGCCCGTTGGTATGTAGTTGATCATGTGACTTGATAACACTGCATGTTGATTTCTGTTCATTAACGTATGCCACAATGTGTCTCTGTCTCGCGCTGCCGTGTGAGACGTAGTAGAAAGTTATTTATAGCTCTGGATGTTCGGTGAGAATGTGTGACTTTAGTTAGCATTTGGCTTTTAGCGTTAGCTCGGGCCGAGACCTTAGTTATTTAGCGCACTTGGCGGCTGACATTAACACGATAGGTTTGATGTGTTGTGTGTTTGAGTAACATAGTTCGTCCCGTTAATTGTGTTTGAAAGACACGGGCGCAGTTTGTAAGCACGAGCGTGCAAGTGTTTACATCACGTGAGCGATAGTGTCGCTTTGAGAATGCTCAGTAGGAGCGGGGCATTCTGGGTAATGTAGTCTTTTGAGCAATCTCCGCTATAGTGAATGTGAATGACAATCTAGACTGAAGAAGGTTATTTCTTAAAATGATGATGTTCAATGAATATGTTGTGATTGTTTGTATTTTATCACTTCCAGGTTTATGACCTGTGTACCTGTGTACCTATGTAGCCGTGAGAAGATGTGCAGTATACAACTAAAGAAATAAAACAGAAAAAACAGGAGTTATACCATTGTGTGCTGCTTGACAAGCCTTTTCGGAGGGCTGGAAAGTCAAAAGTCCGAACAGACACCAATTTTTCTAATGACACATTTTTGTTGCTAAAGTAGTTCTTCACTGCATCATAAATATCCACTCGTCTGGTTGTTGTTTTCAAAGGTAGCAATGTGAGGAATTCCTCTTTAACAGAGGAGTCTTCAAACACCATTCTTATGAACACTGCTGACTGAGCAGTGTCGCTTCAGTCCGTTGATTAATCACACTGAATTGAAAACCATTTGCAGGTGCTTCTGTCCTGATCCAACTGTCCCTTTGCGTCCTCTGAGAGCTTTGAGATTTGAGAGATTTGGATTTCATCCAAAACCAAACTTTACAGATGCATTCACATTAAAAATGCTCCCGTTTACAGGTTTTTATACGGTTTTTAAAACAATATGAACAAGTTCAATAACAAATATGTGATCACATATTTAAGTGTGTCACATCTGTCACTGACTGGATTATTATTATTATTTAACTTAATCAAATTAAATTGTGGCTGGCCTCTGTGGGTGAACGTGACGGTGACGTGCAGCGGCTCATGAGAAGTCAGCTGAGGAGGCGTTCCCTCGGCTGCGCATGGACTTCACCTGGTGTGTGTGTGTGTGTGTGTGAGAGTGTGTGTGTGTGTGTGTGTGTGTGTGTGTGTGTGTGTGTGTGTGTGTGTGTGTGTGTGTGTGTGTGTGTGTGTGTGTGTGTGTGTGTGTGTGTGTGTGTGTGTGTGTGTGTGTGTGTGTGTGTGTGTGTGTGTGTGTGTGTGTGTGTGTGTGTGTGTGTGTGTGTGTGAAAATCTCTCTCTCTCTCCATGTCTTCTCAGCTGAGGAAGCGTCCAGTCTCCTCTGGCCATCCTTCAGGTGACACACACACTTCCTCTGACCAGTGACGCCAGCAGCTCCGTTCTGATTGGTCCTCCTCTCCGTCCCGTCAGGAGGAGCAGACGTAGGGTGAGGAGCAGCGGTTTGATCCCGCCTGTCAGCGAGGCGGTGCGCCGACAACGTCACCGTCATCCTGCTTTCAATTGGCTATTGAGCGACACGCATCACTTCCTGTTTTCTACTAAAAGCTTCTGCTAAAAGGACTGTGGAGTTAGCGACTGTGGGAACGCTCACACACTGCTGGAAAGAGGAGCGAGGTGGTTGGACTTTCAGCTTTGATGAAGAAAACTTTGTGGTGCTTCATGCTGCCTGTTTCCTGTACAGGTGCTACGGGAGCTCGCCACAGACAACAAACAACCAACAAAACCCACATTCAAACACCTGAGAGCTGCTAGCACAGCCACGAGCTAACAGAATAAATCTGGAGATACAAGCTTGATTAAAAAAAATACTTTATTTACACTGATTGCTCATATTGCTCCTCAGAGGGGCATCCGGTTCCCGTCCACGCTGATCTTGTTTGCGCTGGTTTTTGTCAGGAACCGGATGGAGCGATAGCGACGCATCGCCCTCTTTCGGGGAGAAACACCCTGACTGACCGGACCCTGCAAGAGGAAACAGAAGCTGGTTCAGAGGCTGGTTCCTCAAGGAGCCTCACCCACCCTGCCAGAGGCGGCGCCGGGGGGATTGGGTGAGCTGCAACTCCCCCGAGGAGAGCCAGGACATGGGACTTTAGTTGTTTTGTGTGAAGATTATAATTTGTTGCCTGGTTGATTAGTAAGTACACAAATAAAACATGTATTTTTTTTATTTATTTTTAAAATAAAAAGCGATGTGATTCCATTGACCTTTGAACTTACAACTTCCTGTTATTGAGAGTGCATTTTTCCTGCTGACAGCGTGGCTTATTAATAATAATGAAACATGGAGGCTTTTTGCAAAAAACATAAAAGGGAAAACAATCCCGTATTATTTTATTCTGACGTCTCATGGTGACGGATGATTATTGCCTGTTTGGTTTTTAAGATCTGAATTCTGAGCCTTGGTTCTCTGTACAGTGTTTATTAATGTCATTAGAGCCACTGAACTAAATATGTTTCTTCCAGTGGAGGTTTTGGTGACAGCAGGAGTCAGTGTCTTTGTGTTTGAGGCCCAAATGAAAACTTGCAGTGTGTTTTGCTTCCTGCTGCTGTCGAGGCTCCATCAGTGACATTCTGCTGTTAAAGTTTACATTCAGTGGTGAGTTGAAGTGGCAGGATTGTAAACCTTTCATCTTTATCTCG
Source organism: Blennius ocellaris (assembly GCF_963422515.1). Classification (NCBI taxonomy): domain Eukaryota; kingdom Metazoa; phylum Chordata; class Actinopteri; order Blenniiformes; family Blenniidae; genus Blennius; species Blennius ocellaris. The sequence continues at coordinate 5,123,480 of NC_137654.1, forward strand.
TTTTGTGTTGCATAATATTGTTTTAAATAGCAGAGCTTTTAATTTATTTGTACGACTGTCACGTGCACGGTGCCACGTGCGCGTATTGTCAGTATTACAATAGAAAATGAAGGACAGACCCTTAAATTTCCAGCACCGTCACTGAAAGACCAAGCTCCCCCAGAGCACTCGCAAAAATCAAACTTGTGGAGTGTCACTCACCTTGCTGGAGTTTCCCGCCACATTCCACTTGGGTCGGGCCAGGTAGACCCTGGTGGAGGGCATCGGGACCCGGGCCCGGTCAGTGTCCTCGGGTCTCAGAGCTCTGTGGGGGGAGGGGGAGGAAGAGGAGGTGAGGTTCTGGTGGTCTTCAGGGAGCTTCAGGTGTTGTCAGGTGGTCGGAGGTGGACTTACTTGTCTTTTCCAGTGATCAGTCTCTGAGGCGTCTGGACCAAGAGGATCTGCTGACACGCCTCCCTCAGCCTTTGTTTGAGGCTGGAAGTCATGTCAGAGACTGACGCCGACTGGGAGCCAAGCGAGGTCTGCACCTCTGCCTCCTCCTCGTCCTCAGACTCACTGTCGCTGCCGAACAGGGCCTCCTTCAGCTTGTGGCGTTTCGCCGCACGACTTTTGTCATAGCTGTCGCCACTGTCCGAGTGAGACCGCTTCAACGCTGAGAGACAGAGACAGACAGAGAGACAGAGCTTTCTCAAAAACTCCACCAGCTACTGACGTCGTTTCACCAGAAACTCAGTGGGAATAAAAGAAAAAAAGCTGCTCCAGATATTTACCTGGCTCGTCCTCATCCTCGGACGTGCTGACCCGACGACGCTTTGTGGGAGCGTCAGTGTCGGCGGGCTGCAGGGCCTCTGCCGCTGAGCCACTGTCAGCCGGGAGGATCTGGGGGACGGCGTCCTCGTTGGTAATGCCAGAGTCCTGTCACAAAGAGTAAAAAAAAACTTTATTCACATTAAGTTTCAATCTTGTGTGAAACACACACAGATAGGAAGTGATGCGCCCTGACCTCAGACAGAAGCCCAACGCTCCTGACCTCCTCAGCGTCCGACCACTGGGGTTCCTCCATGACCGTCCCTTCAGCTGTGGGACACAAAACACTGAGTTGAGACGATGGAGCTGATGGACTGAAGCCTGGCGGCCGATCTGGCTGATGGTTTAACGCCCTCCAACAAGTGTTACAGTGAAACACACACACACACACCAGCCAGGGGTGGACAGATGTTCACATGTTCAATTCCCACAGAGCACAGGTGACAGGGAGAAGTAACTTTAATCTGATTACTGGTTTGGAAATAGTAACGCGTTAGATTGCTCACTACTGAATAAAGTGTTTATATAAGAGTAACAGGTAACTAATTAACACGTTACCGGCATCACTGGATGGAAATGCAACATATGTGGGTGCAAACTGCCGTAAAACCAAAAGAAGAGGAGGCAGAAGAGTTTAGGGCTGCAACAACCGATTAATAATAGATTAAATTCGATTATTAAAAGAGTGAAAAACGAATTTAATTATCGATTCGTTGTGTCGCGTGATTTATGCTTCACTCGACCGGTAACGGCAAAGTTGTGGTACGGCACTCGAGCTAACCGGCTAACCGCCGGAGCGCGCTCCCAGGCGGGGAGACGTCACCGGAGCCGACTGGCGTTTGCTCCGGAAACAACGCGAAAGTTGCGGCGCAGCACTCGAGCGAACCGGCGAGCCGCCGGAGCGACGTCCCCAGCACCGGAGCCACCTCCGGCGGCGAGCCGCTAACTGGCTAGCCGCTAACTGGCTAGCTGCTAACCGGCACCGGAGCAGCTCAGATGCGGGGAAACAAACCAAAACAAGCAGTGCAAAGCGGAGGATGTAATTACTGCAACGTCACATATAACAAAGAAACACTTGGAAGTGTAAATTAAAAGATTATTATAACAATATTTTACCAGTCTGGTCACTCAGGATGAAACTATACTATGTGGTCCTTGAAGTACATTAAACGTTATTTAACAATTATCTTGTTTACATCTTATATTCACGTGTATATATGTAGATATATTGTATACATCTTTGTATTGGTTCAGTTATGTGCTTAATAATCATATTTGATGTTTGGTTCTTTCAATGTCAACTGGTCCTACAATATGAAATGTTTTTTTTTAACGATTCATTGATTCATCGAAAAAATAATTGACCGAGGATTAATCCATTATTAAAATAATTGTTTGCAGAGCTAGAAGAGTTAGTGAAACAAAGTGGGTACTTACAGGAGCAGCTCCCTGACACAAAGTTGTCCTCACAGTTCATGAGACCCTGGAGACGGTGCATGGATGTTCTGTGTTCTGTGCAAGATGCATCTGTTGCCATGGAGATAAAAGGAGATTAGCTTGCATGAGCCTTTAGCAGTCACACCTGCATTTATTTCTGGAAATGTAAACCTCTGGTTCAATATAATTATTCTTTGATTGATCACTTTAGAACTTAAAGGTTCATATAAACTTCCTAAAACATGTTCAGGGAGTTTATATGAACCTTTAAGTTAATGTCGAGTCCCCATAGGACTGATAAAGTATCCATCCTCCATCCATCCATCATTCTTTATTTGTATGAATCATCTCACGTTGTTGTGCTTTTATTTTAAGAGCCACTTGTTATTTCTGTCTTTTTCAGTTAATAAAGTTTTAAAAAGTCCCCCATGTGAGTTGCAGCAATACAAGTTGACATGAGTGAGCAACCTTAAGACGAAGGAGATTGAATATTTTTATATTTACATATTCTTTTTTTGTGCTCTTTTTGCTCTTGTTTAGATATTTACATATGTTTACATATTTTAATTCCTTAGTTTTATAAGTTCTGCACCTTTTACCTTGAGCTGCTGTAAGTTTGTGTTTCCCCCTGGGGAGGAATAAAGCTCTCTACTCTCTACTTAACTAATCTCGGACCACAAACACTTGTTGGGGAACTCTGCATCCCCTCCCACTGCTAACACACTAAAGTGACATGCCTGATGGCACAATTATTTAAAGTGACGCATACAGAGCAGGGTTGGAGACCCCAGACCCTTGTCTGCTGAGAGACTGAGCTCAACAATACAGATACAATCTTTTTTACTTCTGGTGGGTTGGGTGAGAAAATGTCTGCCTGGATTCTCTACACTTCCTGTCCCACTTCATTCACAAAACTGAATTCAAATACTACCACTGGTCTCCAAAGCTCTGAATGTTTTTTTTTTAACAAGGTATGTGTCCAGAACTTTGTTTGCAAAACCAGAATTCCAGTAGTAGTTTTTCGTTTCTGCACTAAATGTTGTGAAGAAGCTCCCAGAAACCAGCCGTAGAGGCTCCAGCTCTCTGACTTCCTTTTAGTCAAGGTTGAAGACGTTTGTGTTTGTCTCTTGTATTAAAACAATGATTTATTCCATACTGCACAATCTCTGCAACTCTGCTTTCCCACTTATATTGCATTCTCATGTTTATCCCACATGAGAATGTTTTGTTTCTTTTCATTCTTATTCTAAAAATGACAATCAGATGCAAAGAGGGAAAGCCAACAGGAAGGACAAGTGAGTAGCAAAATAAAACAATTATGACAAAAAGCAGGTATAAGATGATAAAATGCCACCCCCCCCCCCCCCCCCGAAGACATCAGAGGAGACAGAAACAAAACCTCCCTTGGCACTGACAGAGTGAAGATGTGAATAAAATGACGGATAGTGGCTGTATGAAAGAGGAAGGTGGCACAAATGGAAAAAGGATCATGAGGTGTTCCACAGTTGGCAGAGTTTGCTGTGCCCATGTGTACTCACTTTTCTAAAATACCTTAAGATATATACGGCCCAAGTATGTTTGTATAATAAATCAACTTGAGCCCATTCAGTTAAAAATGCTCTTTTTCTTAAAATGACTTATTTTATAAGCCTACATGTCATAACTATTGTTGTAAAGTGTTCTACCTTGTGATACATATGATGTGATTTCACTGTTATTTAAACTGTGTACACTATTACTTTAATGTCTATTACTCCATTTTCCATTTGATCTTTTCTTTTGTCTTATTCTGTGTTAGTGGCCATTATTCATTAATTATTGTGTTGTTTTGATGCTCGTTCTGCTGGATCATATAGATTTACACCTGGAGGAATGTCAATAAATATACTACCTTCACTCTGAGATCTCCACATTACAGTTGAAGTAAAACATAAAGTACTCCATAAAGCAGCAATACAAAGGAGAAAACACAAAAAGTCAAAACAATTGTTTTGTTCTTTATTCAGTCATCTGTCTGGCATTCTAAATAACCTTAATGTCTTTTGTCAACAATTTCTTCACAAAATGTTCACATCTCCAATATTATAGAAAACTAATTTAAATGGCTTGAAATGTGATTTATTTTCTGACTCGTCCAGGATTATTTCTCTACACGAGACTTTGTACTGTCCAGTACTGAAGGACCTGTTCCTCCATGTCCAGTACTGAAGGACCTGTTCCTCCATGTCCAGTACTGAAGGACCTGTTCCTCCATGTCCAGTACTGAAGGGCCTGTTCCTCCATGTCCAGTACTGAAGGGTCTGTTCCTGCTCCTCATGTCCAGTACTGAAGGGCCTGTTCCTCCATGTCCAGTACTGAAGGACCTGTTCCTCCATGTCCAGTACTGAAGGGCCTGTTCCTCCATGTCCAGTACTGAAGGACCTGTTCCTCCATGTCCAGTACTGAAGGTCCTGTTCCTCCATGTCCAGTACTGAAGGACCTGTTCCTCCATGTCCAGTACTGAAGGGCCTGTTCCTCCATGTCCAGTACTGAAGGACCTGTTCCTCCATGTCCAGTACTGAAGGACCTGTTCCTCCATGCCCAGTACTGAAGGACCTGTTCCTCCATGTCCAGTACTGAAGGGCCTGTTCCTGCTCCTCATGTCCAGTACTGAAGGTCCTGTTCCTCCATGTCCAGTACTGAAGGACCTGTTCCTCCATGTCCAGTACTGAAGGGCCTGTTCCTCCATGTCCAGTACTGAAGGACCTGATCCTCCATGTCCAGTACTGAAGGGCCTGTTCCTCCATGTCCAGTACTGAAGGACCTGTTCCTCCATGTCCAGTACTGAAGGACCTGTTCCTCCATGCCCAGTACTGAAGGACCTGTTCCTCCATGTCCAGTACTGAAGGGTCTGTTCCTGCTCCTCATGTCCAGTACTGAAGGTCCTGTTCCTCCATGTCCAGTACTGAAGGACCTGTTCCTCCATGTCCAGTACTGAAGGGCCTGTTCCTCCATGTCCAGTACTGAAGGACCTGATCCTCCATGTCCAGTACTGAAGGGTCTGTTCCTGCTCCTCATGTCCAGTACTGAAGGGCCTGTTCCTCCATGTCCAGAACTGAAGGGCCTGTTCCTCCATGTCCAGAGGAACCCCCTCAATCTTCTCCCTGCGGGTGTTCCAGAACTGCGCCTGCAGTGTTTCCTCTCTACCGCTAGATGGCGGTAAACAAGGGTACCTGCAGTGTTTCCTCCCTGCCGCTAGATGGCGGTAAACAAGGGCGCCTGCAGTGTTTCCTCTCCGCCGCTAGATGGCGGTAAACAAGGGCGCCTGCAGTGTTTCCTCTCCGCCGCTAGATGGCGGTAAACAAGGGCGCCTGCAGTGTCTCCTCTCCGCCGCTAGATGGCGGTAAACAAGGGTGCCTGCAGTGTCTCCTCTCCGCTGCTAGATGGCGGTAAACAAGGGCGCCTGCAGTGTCTCCTCTCCGCCGCTAGATGGCGGTAAACAAGGGTGCCTGCAGTGTCTCCTCTCCGCTGCTAGATGGCGGTAAACAAGGGCGCCTGCAGTGTCTCCTCTCCGCCGCTAGATGGCGGTAAACAAGGGTGCCTGCAGTGTCTCCTCTCCGCTGCTAGATGGCGGTAAACAAGGGCGCCTGCAGTGTCTCCTCTCCGCCGCTAGATGGCGGTAAACAAGGGTGCCTGCAGTGTCTCCTCTCCGCTGCTAGATGGCGGTAAACAAGGGCGCCTGCAGTGTCTCCTCTCCGCCGCTAGATGGCGGTAAACAAGGGTGCCTGCAGTGTCTCCTCTCCGCTGCTAGATGGCGGTAAACAAGGGCGCCTGCAGTGTCTCCTCTCCGCCGCTAGATGGCGGTAAACAAGGGTGCCTGCAGTGTCTCCTCTCCGCTGCTAGATGGCGGTAAACAAGGGCGCCTGCAGTGTCTCCTCTCCGCCGCTAGATGGCGGTAAACAAGGGTGCCTGCAGTGTCTCCTCTCCGCCGCTAGATGGCGGTAAACAAGGGTGCCTGCAGTGTCTCCTCTCCGCTGCTAGATGGCGGTAAACAAGGGCGCCTGCAGTGTCTCCTCTCCGCTGCTAGATGGCGGTAAACAAGGGTGCCTGCAGTGTCTCCTTTCCGCCGCTAGATGGCGGTAAACAAGGGCGCCTGCAGTGTCTCCTCCCCGCCGCTAGATGGCGGTCAATAAGCCGTCGTAACGCCAGCAGTGCTATTTATAGCCACAGTTCTCCCGTCCGGTGATATTTATGTTCACACAGCGGTGAGTAACTAATAACCCTACTGTTGATAGGTGAGTTTTTACAATTAAGAGGAATGGATCTGTGCAAAACATGTGCAATTCAAAGTAAAACCATGAGTCCAGTCTTAGTCAAGTATTTTATTCCTCACACACACAAACACACACACTTATACACTAATGTGCAGTGAAGTGCTTTGATTAAATAAAAACATATTACAATTTAGACCACAAATATAGATAAGAGCACACTATAGTACAATAATAAACTTCTATTTACACACAATTATGCTTTGTATAACGTTTACTGTACAATTAAAATTCAGAACACAAAGAAATTTGCAAACTATATTACAAACTTATATTACAAAACTATAATACAAACTATATTACAAAACTATATAACTATATTACAAAGTTTGTGGGGGGAGATTTTAACATCGATCTATTAAACCCAAATAAACATAAAAAAATGGACGAATGTATTAATACTTTATTCAGTATAGGTCTGTTTCCTCTAATAACTAAACCGAGTAGAATAACAAGCCATAGTGCTTCTTTGATTGACAACATTTTCTCAAATGAAATAGAATGTGATCCAGTCAGTGGATTAATGATAAATGATATCAGTGATCAGCTTCCAGTTTTTGTAGTGTACAAAAATGGATGTTCAAATAATGAAGAGGAAAACAAATATTGGTTTAGAAGGGTAAAACTATTGATGCATTTAAAAAGCAGCTATTAACTCAAGACTGGAGTTTTGTACTCAGAGAGAATGATACTAATAAGGACGATGAGTTTGTAAAAATATTCCAACAATTATATGATAAACACTGCCCAGTGAAAAAATACTGTATAAACAGAAAGTGTAAAGAAAACCCATGGATGTCTACAGGATTGTTGAATGCAGCCAAGAAAAAAAATTCACTTTACAAAATATTTATAAATAATAGATCAAAAGATGCAGAGGACAAACATAAGAAATATAAAAACAAATTGACAGGTATAATTAGAAAATGTAAACAGGATTATTATAATAGGTTGTTAGATAACAATAAGAATAATATTAAAGGCTTATGGAATGTCTTAAACAGTATCATTAGAAATAACCCAAGAACAATCAATTATCCACAGTATTTCAAAGATGAGGATAAAACTGTAAATAATATGAATGAAGTGGTTGATACCTTTAATAAATTCTTTGTAAATGTTGGACTGAACCTGGCTGCAAAAATAGCAAATGATGAGAATTATACTTGTGAGCTCATAGACACAAATCCTCTGTCCTGTTCCTCAATCCTGTGGAGGAAAAGGAGCTACTGGACGTTGTTAGAGGGTGTCAAAATAAAACCTGGATAGATTATTATGACATGGACATGAAGACCTTAAAAAGTGTTATTGAAAGTCTCTCTAAGCCGTTAACATACATCAGTAACTTATCATTACAAACTGGACAATTTCCTGATGGTATGAAAGTTCAAAGTGATTCTTCTGTTCAAGGCAGGAGAGAAACATTAAACATCTCTTCACAAACTACAGGCCTGTCTCCCTCTTACCACAATTCTCTACAATCTTAGAAAAAGTCTTCGGAACACTGGAATGTTGCTGTAGTGCAGCAAGAAAACCAAGACTTGCCGGTCCTTCTTTGAATCTGTTCAGGGTAGACACATAACTGAAATAAGTGGTTAATAGCATAAAAATGAGCAGTGTACATCTCACATGTGTAAACAACGTTATAACCGATCGGATTTTCGGTTGAATATAATTGGGCAAAATTTAAATGCAGTGTCATATTCATAGTGCTATGAAATCATAGCGACAGCAAAAAAGCAATCATCAGGATATAAGCTTATTTTTTTTAAATGAGTGCTTTCACTGCAATAAACCAAAGTGTGTCAAACAAGGGATGGACTCGTTTTATAAACAGCTTTAAGTATTCACGTAGCATGACTGATTTCTCGTGGTCATTGCTTTCAATGGCTATAAACAACTATTATACTTATCGTGTCAAGATGTTAATGGGACAAAAGCACTTATTCATATATTTTCTTCTAGGATGATGAAGCTGGTTGATCAATTTGGTAAGTATTGTACAAAATATCCCCAAATTATTTCCGGATTATACGAGAAGGGGACATAAAACTGAATATTATTACAAATATTTATGGGAAAAACGGTTAAATCAAAGTTGATATCCGACCAGGTACTTTGTTGTTGCTGCTCATCAGAGCACATGGATGCTACTCAATCAGCTATTTCAAAAATATGTGAAGGTCTCACAATGTCAGTGACCACTGCAATGGGAAACTGGCATTACTGAATTCATATTGAGTAATGAACTTCAAATGTTCAATGTTTTAAACAGTAAATTGTATTTGAAAATTAGAGGGAGACAGCTTATTAATTAATGTCAGTTTGTGGTATTAATCTGTGAGAGGCTGACAACCTGTCCAGGGTGAATCCTGCCCTCGCCCACAGTGCGCTGGGATGGGCTTCAGTGACACACAACCCCAACAGGATAAGTGGGGAAGAAGATGGATGTATGGCTGGAGGTTATTAATTACCGTTGAATGGCACAGTGGTTTCACAGTGGCAGTATGGAACATGGTTGCATTTTGCAATGATTGCTCCGATTCTTCATTCAGGACCTATAAAAAAGGATTTTCACTTCAAGAAAAACTCTGAAAAAAACATGAATTATACAACTTTCCAAAGATTTTAATTTGTTACTTTTCTTCTGATGTTTAGTGAAAATCTGTTTTTTCAAAACAAAATGCACTCATTTGTAATCTTGATCTTAACCTGAAGTAAACTCCAGGTATCCTCAAAGTAAATCCATTCCAAGCCAAAGGCATTCCCCTACCTGATGAAGAACTTTCCCTATCTCTCCATCGGTCACATCCTCTACAGTGGCGCTGAAAGTCCAACTCCCTATCATGTGGTTCAGCACATTCTTTGCCAGGAAATGCGGTGCTGGTCCTCCATGTACGAAGGACACAGCAGTCATCTTTCCTGCTAGAAGGTACTCGTCGTCCTCGGAAGATGTTATACAGAACACTTGATTGTTATGGTTGTTACAAATATCCTTTTCCCATCATTCGTGGCACATTTCTAACATTTGTAATGTGACATTACATATCTGAACGTCACATTAAGAATGTGCCACGGATGATGTGAAAATGATTAGGTCTTGTCCATGTGTAAATCCTGCATTAGATCCACTGATAGAAAAAAAATGCAGATGTTAATTAAAATTTTGATTTTAATGGCACAATCACTTCTTTAAGTGGAAAAAAGACCCACCTCTTGAATTGTACACAAGATGTGGGTTTCCCGGAGGTCCATGGAAGATGGGGCGATTCCTCAGATGACCCATAAGAAGGGTTAAGAATCCCCGCCGTGGGCCACCTGTATCCAACCCTTCTTCAAAGCAGCCAGCATCATCGGTAAACTTCACTACAAATCATTGTTGTCTGAGTACGTGCTGCGTCGGAATCCCGTACAGCTCCGTCCCATATATCTGACCGTGTAATATTAAACTTGCTGACCTTCTTGTGGTCAACTTCCAGGACCAAATGTGCAATAACTTCATGCACCTGCACATTTGTGTCTCGAGAAAAAACCCCCAAAAAACTTATTTTAGATTAAGCAGGCACATACTTCTTGCATCATTGCTCACATTTTGCATGACTTAAACATGTACAGACACAGATGCTGGTTAGTTGGTTAAAAATGCCTAAGTTGCTAACACAGGTTCTTCTGGGGTCCGATCTTTGTTTTCGTCCCGAGTGAGGTCTTCCATGCCTTCTTCATCACTGATCACAATCGGTTGAAACAAGTTGGTGTAGTTTCTTCAGATTGAAAACATTATGTACACAGATTATAGATGCAAACAAACAAAAGCATAAACATGCAGATTGAGCTTTCTAGAACTAAGCATCTAATTTGATTCAAGACTCAAATGCAAAATAATCCAAATAAATGCATTTATAGCAATTGTGTGTATTTTGTCCAACACCCTAGAATAATATATGAATTAAATATGAGACAGAACACACTTGTAACAGGAACCCTCAACAGTTGGACATTCACTGGTGCCTGGATTGTTTGTGATTGTATCCAAATCTATAACCTGAAAATACAGAAATAAGGATGAATGAAAATTATTATTTGACCTATTGATAATTATGTTTATATCCCAACAAAATACTTAATGTTTTGAGATTATAATCTATGGATTACGATGTAAGGAGACGAATTCAAAGAAAGACTCTTTCACATTCAGCATTTTCCCTTGTTCACATAAAAAAAACAACTTGTAAATGTAACAAATCCAACACAATTACCAAAGATTATATAAGGCACATATACACATCATTGCTGAGGGCAGATCATTATTGATCAAAAACATAACTTTTATCTTTACAACCTCAAAATATTTTATATTTGTCTGCTTGTGAACAATACATTGGATGAAAGTCAGAGATGATAGAAAGGAAATAGAGCAGGAGAGCTGACGGAGGTTGATGGGAGGACTTACTGTGGCTACAGATGGAACAAGCTGCAATGAACTCCCAGACCCCCCGGGCCATACCAGGCCACCAGAAACGTCACTGCAGGAAGGAGAGGGTGCGGCCGGCTCCAGGGTGGCAGGTGAGTTTGGAGTGGTGCCCCCACTGAAGAACCTGGGAGCGCACGGAGTCCGGAACGTAGATGCAGTCCAGGGGTCCGGTGCCAGGATTCGGGTCTGCCCCCTGAGCTCCCCGGATGGTTGCTTCAATGTCCCAGGCGGCAGCACCCAGGATGCAGGACGACGGGATAATGAGGTCTGGTAACTCGGAGGAGGAAGGGGAGGAGTGGAGCAGAGATTATGCATCGGGTTCGATGTTCCGGGACATGGGTCGGAAGGACAGAGTTTGGTGGAACCGACTGAGGAAGAGGGACCAGCACGCCTGGAGTTGAGCCTGCGGGCCACGCGAAGGTACTCCAGGTTTTTATGGTCAGTCCAGATGATGAATGGGACTGTCGCACCCTCCAACCAGAGTCTCCACTCTTGCAGAGCCCAAACCACCGCCAGCAGTTCCCGGTTCCCCACGTCGTAGTTTCTCTCGGCCGGAGAGAGCCTGCGTAGTAGCTATCAGAGCGTCTACTTCCATCATGAACTGTCATGAGGGGTCGTGATGGAGTAGAACTGGGACGCTGGTGAAGAGGGTCTTCAGCCGGGTGAACACTGCAGCTGCTTCCTCAGACAACCGGAACGGAACCTTGGTGGAGGTCAGTTGAGTTAGGGGAAAGGCCACCCTACTGTAGTTCCTGATAAACCGACGGTAGAAGTTGGCGAACCCCAGGAATCTCAACAGCTCCTTCCTGGTGGTGGGGACGGGCCATTCCGCAACGGCTTGAACCTTGGCTGGGTCCGGTTGGAGTTGCCCCTGGGCCATAATGAAGCCAAGATACTGCATGGAGGTGGCGTGGAACTTGCATTTCTCTGGTTTCACATATAGCCGGTTCTCCAGGAGGCGTTGGAGAACCAGGCGGACATGCTCCCGGTGCTCCTCCAGTGAGCGTGAGAAAACTAGGATGTCACTCAGGTACACGAAGATGAACTTGTTCAACATGTCCCGGAGAACATCGTTCATGAAGGTGTGGAAGACCGCCAGTGCATTCGTAAGTCCAAACGGCATCATCCGGTACTCGAAGTGTCCCAAGGGAGCCCCAGGCAGCGGAGCCCCAGGAAGCCGGTCGATGGAGCAGTTATAGGGCCGGTGAGGAGGGAGAGTCGAGCGAGGTCCTTACTGAAGACTGGCGCAAGCTCATGATACTCCGAGGGAACCGCAGCCAGATCAGGGGGAGCCGGAGTCGGAGAACGGGAACCGGAGATGGACTCAACAGACCAGAGGCACTGGGAGTGACACTGGAGGCTGATTGATGAGCTCCTCCAGTTGAGGTGTTGGTTGTGCTGGTGCAGCCGAGGGTAGTCGAGGACGGGGGGCATGACCGGAGAAGGGATCACCAGCAGCTGGAGAGTCTCTCTGTGGTTCCTAACAATGACCAGGGTGAGAGTTGTCTTGTGGTGAGTAACCTGGGCAATCAGCCGACCATCCAGGGCATTGGCACTCTGGGGAGAAGGCAGGAGCTCCAGCAGCAGGCCGAGCTGGGCTGCCACCCCTGCATCCACCAAGTTGTCGTCGGCTCCTGATTCCACCAGGGCTGGAAGGGTCACAGAGTGCTGATCCCAGTGGAGGCTGGCGGGCACCTTTATCCGGGCAGGGGAACTCAGGATACTGGAAGTATGGCTCGTCAGAGGGTTCCTGGTCACTGACGAGCCGCACCTTTTGGTTGACTCGGGCAGGATCCCCGAAGATGTCCGGCTTCACCACAGTAGAGACATCGCTGGTTCTGGAGGCGCTAGGCATCGTTCTCAGGGGTCCAGACGGGTCCGGCCCAGCTGCATCGGCTCATCTGCTGACTCGATATCTGCTGACTCGTTGGTCGCTCCGGGACCCTTTGGGAAAGTGGAGGACCTGGGAGTCGGCTGGGAGGAGAAGGGTCCGGCGGGAAAGGATTGGCGAGCAGCACGCTCCCGCTGCCTCTCCTTCAGCCAGTTGTCCAGGCGGACGGAGAGCACAATGAGTTGAGGATCCGGTGCTGCAGCGAGGTGTGGATTCTCACAATTTTTAGATGTAGAGAAGGCGTATGACATGATGTGGGTGGGGGGATTATTAATAAAACTGTGGAAGTTAGGGATTAAAGGTTGTATGTACAGGTGGGTCAACGATTTTTTAAGTGGGAGAGGAATACAAGTGAGAAAAGGAACTAAATATTCTAGGAAAATTAGTATAAAAAATGGAACACCTCAAGGGAGCATAGTGAGTCCACTGTTGTTATCTATAATGATAAATGATATATTTATGGGGATAGAAAATGAAATGGGGGTATCACTCTTTGCAGATGATGTGGCCATTTGGAAGAGGGGAATGAATCTGAGAGTTAATGTTAAAAGGGTAAAAAGTGCAACCACAAAAATGGAGGGTTGGTCCTATAGATGTTTTGAATTCTCAGTGGAAAAGACAAAGGTGATAGTTTTTACAAAGAAGTGGGCGCACAGTTAAAATGAAATAATACAATCAAGAATTGGAAAAGGTGAAACACCAAGTTTTTAGGAATATGTTTTGATGAGAGTCACATGGGGAGTACATATTCAAAAGGTGGTGGATTAATGTAAAAAGGTTTTAAATATAATGAGGTGCTTACTAAAGGCAATATATTGTTTATTGATTAGATCAGTTATTGATTATGGGTGTGTAGTATATGGATCAGCAGCAAACACTCTTCTGGAAAAACTGGACAAGATTCAGTATGAAGCACTGAGGGTTTGTACAGGGGCATTAAAACAACTCCAACAGCAGCACTGCAGGTGGAAATGGGAGAAATGCCATAGAGATTAGGAGGTTACAGTAATCACTGGTGTACTGGGTAAATCTACAGGGGCATACTCAAAATCATTCAACAAAATGCAGTTTGGAACTGTGCTGGGAAAAAGGGAAAAGGGACACAACGTTTTGGATGGACAATGACAAAGAAAACAAAAGAAATTGAAATAGCACATATATGTATCAGTCTAACAGTACCACTGCCAATTGTACCACCACGGAGACTGCCAAGTGCTACTGTTGACCTCACACTGTTAGGGAAAAAGAGTAAAGATAAAGAATTTGTATATAATCCAGAAAGAATACAATCATATGTCAACGAGTATAACAGTTACGTACAGATATACACAGACGCATCAAAGAATTCAACCAAGTCAGGGGTCGGTTTTATTGTACCAGAGTTTCAGGTGGCAGTAAGGAAAAGGATCAGTGGGAAAGCCTCTGTGTATACTGGAGAAATGGTGGCAGCTCAGTGGGTGGAAGAGACGATACCATTAAGAGCAGTGATTTGTTCAGATTCAAGTGCAGCGATAAAAAGTCTGCAGTCCAGTAAATCAAACAGCAGGCAAGACATCTTGATAGAGATACAACAAACATTATACAGGACTCAAATGATGGGGATCACAGTGGTGTTTTTATGTGAACCGGCACACATTGGGGTGAAAGGGAATGAGGCAGCAGATAAGGCAGCAAAGGAGGCAGTAAACAACAAGGAAATTGATTTGGTAATCAGTATTAGTAAAGCAGAAGTTAAGAGCATAATTAAACAAAGATTGAGGGATAGGTGGCAAGAGCAATGGGAGGAAGAGAAGTCGGGACGGTGGTACTGTACTATACAAAGGAAAGTGGGAGAAATGCGAGGTACAGGACGGAGCAGAAGGGAAGAAACAATAATATCAAGACTCAGGTTTGGACACACTGCACTTAACAATACACTAGCCAGGATAGGGAAACATAAAACAGGGGAATGTGGGAAGTGTGGGCAACCGGAAACAGTGGAACGTGTCTTGGTACATTATTAGGGGTAGGAAACAGCAAGGTGCAGGTGGATTAGGAAGTTGGGAAAGAATAAGGAACTTTTTATCATCGCAGATATACTCCAGCAGCACTCAGGGAGGAAAAGATATCAGTTTATGTTTGAGTTTCCTCGGGAGAGCAAGTTAGTTGGGAGGATCTAATTGTATTTATTTATCGAAGTACATTTTTATATATTTTTTTTTTGAGGGAGGGTGTAGCCATTATGATCTACACTCCAAACAAGTAGGTGGTAGTAATGCACCGTGTCGTTGCTTGCCAACCTCCATAAAAAGAAAGACGAAGAAGAAGTCGGTTGTTTTGTCACGTGACCGGAAGTGTGTTGATGTCCTGTGTTGTTCGGAAGTGTTTTTTTTTTTACCATCTTACTGATACTTTTCGGAACTCTCGATTCACGACAGTCAGCTTAATCCTCGGATACTGCCCTGCAGGAGAACCGGGACTCACTGGAGCCCCCCCCCCGAGCCGCTCTGAGCCGCAGACGGCCTCCAGCCCGGAGCTCCCAGCAGGAGGCTCGCTGTAGCTGAGCGGCTAACGACAACCTTGTGTCGTCCGTTCCAACACGCGGAAGCTCTGAGCCGCGTCTGGTGGAGCGTCTGGGCCGGTGCTGCTGCTTCCGGTACCGGCGCTGGACCTCGATCCTGCCGGGTCACCTGCTGATTGTCCACGGTCCACTTCCAGCTCTGACAGGACAGACTCAGTCAAGTCGACCGAGAGACATGAAGGCAGAGCTGCCTCCGTAACACTGCTGCTGTGACGGGCGGTGAGTGTGAGTGTGTGCGTGTGCGTGAGTGTGTGCGTGTGTGAGGGTCAATGCCACACAAAATGTTTGTCGATATCCCGTCTATACCTAAAATATATTCCTTCATAAAAACTTAATGATTTTTGGCTTTGGGGTGACATTTATTAGTAAAAATCAAAAGTTGATGCATTTATATGATAAAAGTGGGATCTTTATGCAGAATCATGCAGTGGTGAGTTCTCATCTCAAACAATATTGAAACTAAATCCAACAGCAGTGTGGTAGAAACGGTTGAACATGTGACTTTGAGCATCAGTTCCAGCTGGACCAAGAGGTCTCCTGCTGATCACAAGTTGACATGTTGTCTGAGGAGGTGTCAGTCTCTTCCTGAAAGATGGCCCTCAGGTCATTGGGCTTCTGGTGGAGATTGAACATAGTGAGAAGGTCGTGGCTTCAAATACAACTTGGGGCCTTTCTGTACGGAGTTTGCAGGTTCTCCCCCGTGTGTGCGTGCGTTTCTTCTCGGGACTCCAGTTTCCCCCACAGTCTAAAAACATCCACTGGAGGTGTCAAAACAAGAGCCTCGGCCTCCTCCAGCTTCCTCCGAAGCGCTGCTCTGTGTGGCTGCCTCCCAATGTGTCAATTTATTGAAGAAACGTCTTCTTCTTCGGGCCAATTCATGCTCCATAAGAACAAGAAGAAAGTTGGGCAGTGCGGGCTCCTGCCCAAATGGCGTCATTTCCTTCAGCCAGCTCCTTCTGACCCAAGAACTTTGTTTTGGCTGTGCCAACCATCCTGATCGAACTCCCAAGACTTCGGCACTGACGTGGGCTATGCATGCATATTAATAATAACTAGCAGCCATATTTTAATCATATTTAGCTTGTAACGTCGCGACTGTGTGAGCGCTGCAGCTAGTTAAAATGTCGGAGTGCAGGCTTATGTGATGCACCTGAACGCATCACTCAAAGCTGTAAGTTCCTGTAGTTAAAACCAGACCAACGTCACGGCTCGGACAAAAGCTCTTTATTACTGAAACAGTTAAGTGAAAGGGATTTCTGAAAGCACTGGAGGCGAGGAATAAACTGTGCAGTTGAAAAGTTAAAATGCCACTTCACATATGTGTTGCTGCGGTGAACTGGCATGGCCAGGAAGGTCACAGCTTCCTATCGGAGGACGGACAGTCCTGCCGAAAAGCCTTTTTTTTTCAGCAGCTGGCTGACGTCACATCTGGTCAACCTGTTGATGATCTTCTGAGACGCTCTGAGCTCAGTGGTTTCTTCTGTCTGAGAACTTCCTTGTTGAAGCTTCAATAAATGAGGTTCTGATGATCAGTTGTTAGGTGTGGTCTCTGTCCCCTGTTTTCAAAATGTGAACGGCATAATGAGGAGGACTGTTTCAACACCAATTCTAATGAAGCAGCACCTTTATTGGTCCATTCATAGGTCAAACAGCTGCTGGACAGCAAGTTGAGCAAAAAGTACTGAAACCTTGAAGTTCAAAAGTTTTCAGAAGGTCACATTAAGCTCACCCCAAAGTCCAGTATCAACAACTTTATGAGTAGTACAGACATATAGGTATATATGTAGAATTGTGTGTGCAATTTACAACAGCGTTAAATTTACTTCAGGCTTTGAGGCCTTCAATTTTATTGACATCACTGTTTATTACTTGAGTGTTGTAAACTCTAACGAGCAACGGGACCTCACTCTGCTTTCACACTGACGTGTGAATGAGTTGGGAAATATTCAGTTTCAGTTTATTTGTTTGTTTCAGTCTAACAAAAAACAATATTCAAACATAAATCACGATTTAAAAATATATATAACAAGACTGAAACAAGCAGAAGCAAAAACGCTTGTATGCCTAACATTAAGAAAATACATTCAATTAAGTTACCTTTTCTAGTAACTTCATAATAATACACAAAAGAAATGCAAGCATTCAGCATTTACATTGGAGTTGCCTTTTTACAAGTAATGCAAACACACACACACACACCCACTTTCTTTTATGAATAGATATATGTGATATACGTATATATGTGCCTTATTTTATATACAAATTTGAGATATTTGTAGCAAAAAAACCCCCAAATACTCATGCATGTTTTGAGAGTCCTTTTGAAACAATATACATATACATACATAGCTCATATGTGGTTGTGGATGAAGAGGCTGTTCATCATGCTCTGGCAGGATGACTCCTCTATGCAGGCCACAACAAATGGGTTTTACTTTATTAGCACTCTGACTTAAAACTAGGATTAAAGTTCGTTCATATTTTCACTGCAGATCAAATCAAGATTAGGTTTGCATGAGCACACAGTGCGCCAGGAAAGCAGCAAGAGGTCCTAGGTGTAGAGGAGACGACGGCTCTCCCTCAGGCTCCGGGGTCAGTCTTTAAGCGGCATGGTTGGATCGGCGTCTGACATTGGCCGTCTCCACGTTAGAACACGGGAGGATTTTCAGCCTCAATGAAGTGTCTGGGCTCTTCATGCCGCTGTGTTCATGTCCTTCAGGTCCTGAAGAGCCTCACAGTTCCCGCCCCCCCCACGCTGAGAGGATGTTGGAGAGTCTCGCTGCCTGGGTTCTGAACACATACCTGGGCAAATATGTGAGCAACCTGAACACAGACCAGCTCTCCATCGCTCTGCTGAAAGGTAAGAGCTTGTGCTGTATGCATGTGAATTATTATGACTATACAAGATGCAATGTTGATCACACTGTTTAAATGTTTTGTTTCTTCTCCACTGTGTGAAAAAGTGACTTTTTAATAAATCCATTATGTTACAAATGTGTTGCGTAGGAACCAGGACAATAAAGGGGTTTCTGGGCCCAGACCAAGGCTCTTTAAGCTGCAGCTGTGCAGCCACATGTGGCTCTTCAGCCCCTCTCTAGTGGCTCCATGAAGCTTACGCACATTGAGATAGTTTGAACTTTGTATTCATTTTACTTGCAGACTATTTTACAGACTATTTTTCAAAATGACTTCGATTATAAGTGTCCAGTTAAATTGGCTAAAAACAAAAGTAGATGAAATTACTAGAAAATGTAAAATTCCTACAATGCATGCAATTACAAAACAGCTTGAACTGAACTGGCTGGAAAAAAGGTTGAATTACTCGACATTCTGAAATAGCTGAGACACTAAAAACAACCTAAACCAGTAGAAAAGATAAAAAGTACAAAAAGCCAAAACAACAATAAATAAATAAAACTTCTAGATGAGTGAACATGTGTGCAACATCATGTAATAAAATGTCTTCTGTTTCAAATCGTAGTTATAAAACTTCCAAAAAAGTAGCTGGACAATATTCACAGCTTTATGGGCTGTATTGTTTTCATACTTCATAAAATGTTTTGCGGCTCCAGATTTCTTTGCTGCAAATTCTCAAAAAAGCCATGGCCTCTGACCTCTGACCTCTGACCTTGGGAGTTCCTATGGCCAGCCTCCCAGCTGGTGGGAGAAGCCGTCATTGGGGAATCCAAGAATCCTGACAATATGTCCGCTTCCTGACGACCGCCGCCATCTTGTTTTGCCATTTTGATCCGAATCCCCACCACAGCGCCACTGTTGGTGGGAGGCAGTACTACATGCAATATGTTTTGTTCCGAGGCACAATTACAGCGTCACTGTCGGTGGGAGGCAAGAGAACATGATCCGCAATGCAACCGTGCTCCTCCAGAACTGAAACCTCGCCAGTGTGGTATCACAATGGTGGCTTACGGGCGCCGACATACTTGTTTGCGGTTGTCGACATACTTGTTTGTGGTCGCAACCATACGTGTTTGTGGTCGCCGCCATATTTAAAAGGACAACTGACGTCACCGCTTCAGTTCCGTCACGGTTTCATGGATCATGTTCAGTTGGAAGAAGCACAAGAACACTGGAGGAACATCCAGGAGATATTATGTGAATAAAGCTCAGAGTATCTATAAGGTCCAGAACCCCCCCCCCCCCATCATATTCCATATTCAATTTATACAAACACAGCCTAGAAAAAAGAATGCTTTGAACAAAACTATAATGGAGGTTTTGAGTTTCTTTATCAACCTCTATGCATCTTCATAAAAAAATGCTGAATCACTTCAATTAGATAAATGATCTGATTCTCGTACACAAAGAAAACTTTACAAATGTAGAAGAGGATGGAACCAAATGTTGAACAATTTAATTCAATGTATCATAAAACCAGCCTCTGATCTCCAGGCTCTGATGGAAGAACTACAAACATTTCTGAAAATAAATTAAAACATTGCTATTTGAGGCAATAATGTCTTACTGGTGAGGAATTATTGACAATGAAATAAGGCAGAATTATTTCAGACCTCCTGAATCAGCTTTCTTTCTATTCGTCATGTTTCCTTCCCTTCAGGACGACATAGTGTCTCATCTAACGCCACTCTTGTCTATTCTAAATGCGGGGGATAGGGATGCTTGAGCTTCTCTGCTCTCTATATTGGCACCACAACCCCAAACTGACCAAGTGGGTAAGAAGATGGATGGATGGATAAAGTTCCCAAACCAATGATAGATTTATAGTGTAAGAATAGGAACCGTTGTTAGTAATGGGTTGCTACAGGGACAGGTTAGTGTGCTACACCTGGGATACCCGACCATACTTAATGTAACCTCAGGTGCAGAAGTTAAGAAATAAAAGTTTTACACCTGCTGGGTGGAAACGAGACGAGTTTTTCTGTGAGTCAGGAGAAGAGTGTAGTATCTAGCGCCACCAAATGAATATATTCACAAGCTCTCCATCGATCCGTCATCTGGGATCAATCTGTTCTGAATTGATGTGCAAGGGAATCAATCAGGCGTAAGGATCTGCCCTCTGACTTTGATGGGGGACATTGACAGATAAAATACATTCATGAAGCAACGCAGGACCATGAACATCTGAAGACCAGTTACAAAATTCCAAGAATTTACATTTTGCACTATTGGATCTTGAAACAATTCTAAGTAGAGCTTCAATATGCAAAAAGAAGAAGTGAGAAACAAAGACAAAAACATTTAAGCAGATCACTGTAGAGAACGTCTCAGATGGTGAAGGAGTCTTGGTCTTTGAAGACGTTGTTTCTGAAGGCCTTCCTCGCAGGTGGCCTTCCGTCTGATGGTTATTGGGCCGCATCATCCAGTGCAACGCGCTCAAACTCCGGTTCTCGAGGCCCGCAGCCCTGCATGTTTTCCATTTCTCTCGGCTTCCACACAGCTGGTTGCAATTAGCAGCTGGTTGTCTGGCTTTGTGTTTAACGTGGCGATGAACCATCAGGGCATTCAGGGGAGGGAGACGTGAAAAGCTTGCAGGCCTCGAGGATCTGGGTTTGAGACCTCTGATCCAGGGTCTTAACAGACTCCGGGTCGGTGCCGGTCAGATTTATGTGGGTCGACCACTTGAATTGTTTGTTCCACAACCTTCAGGCTCTTTTTATCCGTTCACCCGTCCATCCCACTTATCCCGTTCACGATAGTGGGGTGCTGGAGCCGATCCCAGTGACTGGCAGGGTGCACCAGTCTATCACAGGGCAAACACAAGTGCACACACTCACACTCACACCTTGGGACAATTTCGCGTCACCAGTTGACCTGTTCTTGGACTGTAAAGTAAGCCGGAGTACCCGGAAGGAAGCCCACGCACACATGGGGTGAACATGCAAACTCTACAATGGTCATACTGGAAACCATGACCTTCTCACTGTGTGGCCCTCGGGGTCTTTTATGAAATTCAAAATGACTGTCTTACTCTTTCCAACCTCAGCAGCCATGCAAATTCTTGCATTTTTATAACTGGTCGTACGATTTTGATCAGTAGTATATAAAACTTTAACCAGCTTGTTGCCAATTCATCAGTAGTTTTTGTTTTAAACCTACTCCAGCAGCTTTTATCTGTGTGCTTGTTCTTTTTAGGAGCAGTGGAGCTGGAGAACCTGCCTCTGAGGAAAGATGCCCTCCGAGAGTTCGACTTGCCATTTGAAGTCAAAGCGGGTGAGACTGGCTCCAGGTTTTGCCATAATTATGCCTCATTAATGTCACAGTATTAGTGATATGTGGGCTTTAACACACAACTTCTGCAGGATTTTTATGAGCCTTTCATAAAAAGCTATTTGTCATCCTTCACTACACTTGCGGTGGAAAAAAATAAATCTGTGAAACTTTTCCTGGTTTATTGAATATAAAATGTGATCCATTCAATATCATAGTATTAATAAAGACTGTTCCCAATAAATGGATTAGGCACCTCTATTGGTGTGTGAATATATATATGAATGGGTGAATTATATGTCCCTTATATAGGTGAAATCCATTTACTGAATGAACTGTGTCTGTGACCTTCGATAAAACCAACAGTCAGTGATACCCGAAACTCATTACTCGGATACGACCACTTTTTTAGTAACAAGTGATCTAACGCATCACTATTCCCTAACCAGTAATGAGGGACGGAGCCCGGAAGGCCAGGACCCTATTGTATTTGTAATGTTTCTTATAGTTTTTTCCCACTCCAGACGCATTGAGCCCAAATTTGACCCCATAAACATGCTCAAAAACACCAAATTAGGCACGCTCATCAAGACTGGCAAAGAATTTAAGGAAATGTAAAAATTAACCCTCAGGCTGCCCAACTGAACCTCTAACACCACCTACAAACATCACCGGTCACCACGGCCAGTTGGAATTTGGTAGGGAGATCAAACCAAAACTCAGTTGTTTGTCTCAAGACCTAAAAATCACACGTTGATTCCCCTGACTTAACATCAACAGGAAGTCTGCAAATTTGCTTTTTAAAATTTAATTTACATACGCTATCTCCTCTGGGGTGAAATATCTTATCGGTTTCGGAACACTATTAAATTACAGGGGAGACTCTCCTACTAAATAATTCAGTTGTCTTTTTTGTGTGGTCAAACGATTTTGTTTTTAATTAACTGTCAAAGTTCCTCCCGCCGCCTCCCTCCTCTCATTCAAATACATGGGGAAAACCAAAATGTCTCCTCAAAAAAGCCATGACAGTACACGAACAAGTGGCGACTGTGGAAACCATGACTCTGATCGACAAAACCAGCAGATCAGGAGTGTGAAATTGCCGAATAAGACGATGAAACTTCCATAAAACATGACCTTTTAGACCAGCCAAAACAATGCTGTCATTTTTTTTGTTCCCGCGATTTCAAACGACATTTATCATTGAGTCAGATAGAGCAAAGTCGTGCGTTTGCGTCAAACTGAGCTTCCTAGTGTTTAAAGTTTACATCTGACTGCTTCCAAACCCACACAGACTGAAAGACACATTTTCCTCGCAAGAAATGAGAATTTGATGAAAATATTGGCCCGGAAACTGTGGATTCCGAGGAGTTGTTTCCAAAATATGTGGATTAAATCGTCCTCTCTCCCGCTCTGATGACATTAACTACAAGTGGTCAGAATACTGTTGTATCATTCACCCCCAGGATTATCCTTGTTTATGAGCTAACCTGCTATCATGTGCTACATAAACAAGCTAACATGCTAATGTGTGCTTTGTGGACTAGCTACCATGCTATTGTGTGCTACATAAAGAAGCTAATGTGTGCTTTGTGGACGAGTGAACTCGCTAACATGCTACTATGAGCTACATAAACTTGCTAACATGCTAATGTGGACTTTGTGGACTAGCTGACATGCTAATGTGCATTTTGCGATCTTGCTAACATGCAGTTCGTGGACTAGATAACATGTGGTTAGTGGAAGAGCTAACATGCTAACAAGGGGTTTGTGGACTTGCCAACATGTCAATGCCCTAAACTCCATCATAATAAAAGTCCTTGTTTTTTATAGTGACAATATAAACCTTCAAAGTGGATAATAAGTATTTAGCTAGGCTCAGGGTGAGCGGACTTTCAAATTAAAAGCCCATAATTTTTTCTAATTAAAAGTCCTTGTTTAATGTTTATTAATATGTAGATAAAACCCATCTTCTCTCCCACTCTGATGCAGCTGCATCATTCACACCCAGGATTACACAATCCCATGTCAATCAAACTGTTCCAGTTAATGTGCATGTCCTGACTTTCCAAATAAAAGCCCCAAACACCTTCAAAATAAGTCTGTTTATTAAAAATGACACCAAAACCCTAAAGAAATTATATTTAGCTTGTTTAGAGTTTAGTTGGCTTTCAAAATTAAAACCCCTGACATTTTTCAAACTAAAAGTCCTTTTTTATTAAAGCCTTCAAAATGTATATTTGATCAACATTTCAATGGGCCAGAGGCCATGATTTGGCCTTAGGCCCTAACAGGTCATCCCCGATGGGCCAGAGGCCAGAGTCCGAGGTCAAGGCTGCTTGCAGCTTTAATCAGATTAAACTTCTACACGTTACTGTGGGTCACTATTGTAGCGTCCTGCAGGACGTTGGAAAGGAAGACGAGTTTCTTGTCTGTAAAGTCATGTTATTTCTTAACGAAACTGCTTCTTAATTCTCCTCCAACCGGACACACACACACACACACACACACACACACACACACACACACACACACACACACACACACACACACACACACACACACACACACACACACACACACACACACACACACACACACACACACACACACACACACACACACACACACACAGGCAGTCTCTGCACACTCACCTGCTACGCCAAGCAAATCGCAGGCCAACTCGCTCTAACCAACATCATCACTAAACCTTAACATTGCATCAACAACTGCAGACATGCTCCATTATCTTTATAATTTTATTGAGTAAAAAGAAATATTGGTAGGAAGCCCCCCCCCCTTGACAAAACCGATTATTTTGATTGAGATTGTGGGGTTGTCAGCAGTTGTTGAAAGCATCCAACTTGGTTACTTTTAAAAACAAATAATCAGTAAAGTAACTGCGCTACTTGTAACCAGTAATCAGTAAATGTGGCAACACTGCCAACAGTACAGAAACATGCTGAAGGTAAATGTGATGAATTTAAGACTCTTTCACATCTCCATCCTCATTTGTCTTGCTGAAATATATATTGCATTGTTTTAGCTCAATTTTTCAGTTGTAGATGCTGTGTGCAGTTTTTCTGTGTTGATCCAGTTATTTAGTCACTACAGCTTCATGGTGTCATTTCGACCAGGTTTCATTGGAAAGATCACCCTCCGGATCCCCTTCTACCGGCCCCACAGCGACCCGTGGGTCATCTCCATGTCCCAGCTCAACCTGATCATCGGCCCATTGCAGCTGCTGGAGTATGACGGAGACAAGGAGAGAGAGGAGGAGAGGAAGCACAAGAAACTTCTCCTCAAGGCTCTGGAGGACAAATTCAGGGTGGGTGGATTGACAGGGCAGGAAGTAACTTAAGAAATTAAACAGGAACACATTATCCAGCATCACAGTTGAGATGAGATTCTGTACCGAAGATACACAGACTTATTCTTCAATATGAAATCTGTGCAGCTCATTAAAAAACTCTCTGAGGTTACACGGACCATAACAAATTCCATTATAACTATGTAAACACCTCAATCAGATCAGATTGGTCAAGTCTAATTGAAATGATGATGGGATGGTCAATGGTGGAGGAACTGTGTTTACTACCTGATCAGAGTCCATGGAACCAGAACATTGGATTACTTCTGACTATCTCACCTCGTGTTTTTGTGACGTCATGATGTGATGCTTCACATACGGTGTGGAACCACTGAAACGTCTTCTGGGCTTGCTCCCGTCTGATCAGACTCTAAATAAGGAGAAAGTTTGTTCAATACTTCAGAGTAAAGCTAGAAGTGGGATCATGTGTCACAGACGTCTCGGTGCAAAGCATCATAGGATTGATCCGTACATAAACCTGCGCGTCAATATGATTACTTCAGTCAGTCTTCATGGAAATGGGACAATCCATCAAACTGGAATTTAATCCTTCAGAGAAAACAAAGTAAATGCAGCTGCAGCTATCTACTATTTTCAGAAAGATGTCAGAAAACACTGTGTGTTGTCGAATTTCCGCTGCTTCCTCGGTGATGCTCAGGTTAAGAAGAATGAAGAATAGACATGCAATGCAAGAGTTAATTCAAACAAACAGTTGGAGGCCTGACAGTCATGCAGACACAGACGGATCACAGACTCATAACAGACTTCCCCGTGCCTCCTCGTGCCCTTCACTATGTTCTGTTTCCCTCAAGAACGTCTGATATTCACATTTGCCCAAGGCCTTGGGACCATCTGTGGAGCATTTGATATTGTTGTAAAGGGGAGCTGGTGTCGACATAGA
Source organism: Blennius ocellaris (assembly GCF_963422515.1). Lineage (NCBI taxonomy): Eukaryota > Metazoa > Chordata > Actinopteri > Blenniiformes > Blenniidae > Blennius > Blennius ocellaris. The sequence goes on from NC_137654.1 coordinate 5,149,413, forward strand.
CAATACATCAACTCTTCTGGAGTCAGAGACATCGGCTAATCACCGGGAAAGAATAACAGGCTTCATCTATAAAAAATTGTGTAGGATTCATACTAAAAATGTACATGCAACCTAAACCTGAAAATGGCATGTGCCAAAAAAGATTCTGATTTGTAAAACAGTGTGTACGCAAACCTGCATGCACTTTTGTTTTATAGATCATAGTCCACCTGGAAGGTTGTGCAGTTCTAGTTCATCCCGTCAAACTGCTAGAGGCGGTGCTTTAAAACACTGGATTATCATCGTATGCATACGCAGATCGAGAATATTATGACCGCAAAGTCACTTGCAACCTCTCATGACTAATGCAAGTCTATCGTCATGTGACACCGGAAGTACAATCCATTTTCACCTTCTTGCTCACAGGTTTGTATATGATTTGTTGTAACAATATTGCTAATTTCTACTTTGGAGTTGGTTGCTGCTTGTTGCCTGTAGCGCTGCGACCAGCGAGTCATCTCGCCCTCCAAGGGCTGCACAAGTGGCGTTTCTGTGGATTTTTCATCAGAGCCGAGTGGTAGTCATTCGACACCTGGTGAGTCCATTAATTGTGTTTTCGCTGATGTGTTATGTTGGGCAGATTTCATTTATAGCCTCCTGGCTTGCATTATTTGAAGCCACAACTTGGCTTGTTTAGTTAATTACATGCTGTGTTCGTTGTGTTTATCACATTTTTCAGTATATGACTGCTTCAGTTTGAAAAGTTCTTTACGGGTGCGTGCTTGTTTTTATAGAAAGTGACAGTGGTCTACTTATATTGGACCTGTTATGAACCGCTAATGGCATCTCTGCTCGACCTGGTTCAGTCTTCAGGCCAAGCCTGGCCACAATGTGGTCACTCCTCGGGGGTTGGAAGTGGCATCACATGATGAGGATGTGATGTCTGTGGCTGCTTCTGATACCCTATTTCAAGGGAATTATGATGTCTTGAGCTCCAGAGTCTCCCGAGGTAGGTTCCCATCCCTCTACGGGCTTTCAAGCTATTGGGGAAGAGTCTGTGACTGGTGCGATAAGAACTACCCTTAGCTGATTGGGAGTAGAGGTGCCAACTTGACAACAGGCCCCCTCTAATGCTTTCTTCCAACACCAATCAACTGCAATGCCTTTTGCTGTTCCCCCTTTGGAGGAATACGTGAAGGAGCTGCACACTTGTTGGACTGACACAAAAGCCTTTTCAAGGAAGATGTCAGATGGACGGGTGCTGGTAGTGATGAAGGACGCAGACAAAGTTGGCCTAGGGCACATGCCGGCCCTAGAACCGACTATTGCCTCCCCCTCTCATTGTACACCTCGAGGAGACTTTGATATGACAAACGCCAGGTGCCTGCAACCACAATGTTGGCTCAAATACTACCTCTGTAGGGCGTACGATATGAGTGCCCATATGGGTCGCTTTGGAAACTCTATGTCCCACCTAATCTTGGGCCTGTCAGCATCACTGAAGGAAAGGATCCTTGGACCAGTCAACACAGGGCTTGATGAATGCATCCTTGCAGGCTTTTGCCTTAATGGCAATGTCCATTCTGGTATAGGCTCAGCATCAAGTTTGGCTGGTACAGTCCCTGCTGTCGGAGCCCAGCCATAGAATGTTGAGTATCGGTGGTTCCCGGGTAACTGTTTGGTTTGGCTGCACTTGAGGCCCAAGAGTGCACCACACAGCCGAACCACAGCTGCCAGCAGTTGGCGGGACTCCAGAAATATGCCCTTCAGTGTGTGAGTACCAGAGCCACAGCTTCTACTGGACGGAGGTCAGCCCCATCCAATCATTTTCCTGAACCTCGTCGGCAGGGTTCAGGACCAGAGGTCACAAGGTCCTGTTCGATACCCCTGCGCGTCAAGAGCCAGGTGGCCGAACCTGCAAGGTCTGACCATGTTTTTGAAAATAATCCCGTTCAGGATGTTGCGTGTCAGCCAGGTCCTCCAAACAATATCTCTGGTTGACTGGCTCATGTCAATTGATTTGAAAGACATGTAATTTCATGTCCCAATTGGGCCTCAACATTAGCATTTCCTTGTTTGCATTTCAAGGAGAGTACTACCAGTTCAGGGTTCTCTCTTTTGGGCTTTCCCTGTCCCCCATTGTATTCTCCAGATGCGCGGCTGCACCTTTGCCTCTACTGCAGGCTTCGGGGACGCAGAGCTTGCCATATCTGGACAACTATCTGATATGTGCACCAACTTGGGAGGATGTAATTCAGGACATGCAGACTATGTTCGATCATGTGGCTTCTCTGAGCAGCCTGATACCCTGTGCAGGTAACCACCTTCCTTCGTGTACCATGACCTAATGCCTCTCACCGCAGTGGGTCCAGGATGTTTTTGACATGCGGCCACAGTTCCAGCATCGACAGGCCTATATGTATTTCCTATACCTACATGATTACAGATGCAGGAGGCTGCACATGTCTCCTCAATGCTTGCGGTCCTTGTCTCTGTGGTGGCAGAGAGCGTACCGCATGGAAGGTGTTCCCCTGGATGCTCTTCCTTTTCGTTTGGAGGTTGTCCATTCCAATGCGTCTCTCCGCGGCTGGGGATCAAGGTGGCAAGGGCGGATGATGCAAGGAACATGGTCATCTTGTCAACAAGGACAACGCAACTGTAGGGATTTCTTACTTCATAAGGAACCATTTATGTTGTGGTTGGCTATCGATAATGATGAATAATTATCAAAGATTATTGTTATTAATTATTCTTATTAATTATGTTATTGAAATGTAATCTGATCTGTATCAGAACCTCGGAGCTCCACCTGTCTTAACAGGAAATGATAGCCAATTCAGTTATATCAGTCTCATAAGATATACTAAACAGTTAATCAGGAATTTGAATTAATTGTAAAATTAATAACAATTACCAGAATTAACAGTAAAGATTGAAGGATTTTGGAGTTCTTGACACAGAAGAGGTCGACATTTCATTCACCTTTGTGCTCATTAATAAAACAGCAAGTATGATTCCAAAAATTATATTTATTTACAATGAAAAGAAATAAACACAGATTCTAACTACCTATATACAGCTTGGTGTGTGTAGGTGTGTGGAGAGAGAGAGGTGGAGGGAGTGTGTGCGTGAGACGTGTGATGGAACTACAAAACAAGATGGCGAATCACAAGAAACTACATTCAAATGGAGGTTATCAGAGAGCAGGAAGTCTGTCCTGGGTCTCCACCATGTGCTGGAGAACAATGGAACATGGAAGCTAGTCTTTAGCGTCTGCTTCCGGTGTGTCTCTGCTAAAGGACCATTTCTAGAATGAGTTGATGTGAATGAGATTTGTTTTGTAAAACGTCAGGAGTCGTCAGATGGTTTTCAGTTACTGTGTGATGTTGTCTTTGATGTGATATGTGTAGGATTGTGAGTTAACTAGTTAGTAAAGCAAAGATTAGCATGCAGACCCTGTGTCTGTGGCAGAGCTAACCTTGGTTTACAGGTTGATAACGGCTCCTAATATCATTATCTATAGAACTCAATCACTGTAACAGAACCAACACATCTTCATAAAGTTAAACAGTTCTATCATAGCATCCGGTTTAACTAATCTCAGGTAAAGCCCAGTTGTTGTTCCCACTTCCTTGAAGGAGTTCAGTTGTTGTCCTGCTGGAGGGAAGCTGGTGTCTTCTCCTGTAGTTAGCACCTCCTGCTAACTGTGGTTGCTGGTTCTGCAGGCTGAGGAGAAGAAGATGAAGTTGATGTTTCAGGAGTCCTTCTTTGCAGCTCCTGGTTGTTCCTTTTGTCCAGACTGGGGATCTGGTCGCTCAGGTCTGTGATGGTTTTCCTGCTGGTTGAGGAAAACACAAAGAAGTTCTGTGAGGCGTCGTTTCCCTGGTCCGTCCTGGAGGAACTGGTTGGTTTTCCTGGTTGATGGGAGATCAGACTCTGGGTGCTGGTCTCTGGATCAGGGGAAGGTCTGACCCTCGTGGTGGGTCAGCAGAGGAGTTGAGGAGTGAAGGCCCCTGGTTGCAGGCCTCTGGTGTTGGCTGTATGCTAATGCTGGGTGAGCGGGTGTTCACAGGAGAAGACTCGCTGCAAGACTCGCTGCAAGACTGCTTTTGCAGGCTTTTTGTTGCAAGTTTGTGGATTTGAAGGTGTCAAGTCCTGAGAGCTTCCACCAAGCTTCAACCAATCAGGCTGAGTACATGGGGGAAGAGTCTTGTGAGTAGAAAGCGGGGGAGGATTGGCATGGCTCTGCTGTGGCAAAAGGTTCCCCCCCACTGGGTGTGATGGTCAATCACAGGCCTGCGTCCAAATTCACATGTCATGACTGTGTATCATGACAAATGAAAATTGTCTTTCCCTAGAAATGAACAAACTTTCTGTGGTCTGGTGAGATCCCAACACAACTATCTGGAATTGGCGGCTGTGCAATTGGCATTACAACATTTCCTTGCATATCTTCAGGGACATGTTTTGGTGAGGTTCAACACCACCACTTTGGTTTTCCACATCAACCACTGGGGGGAACCAGGTCTGTGAGCTTATTGAGGTTGGTCGCTCAGATCCTGTCTTGGGCAGCACTGGCCAGTCTGGGAGCCATGCACATACCAAGAGTGCAGAATGTGGATGTGGACTTTCTGTCCTGCCAGGGGAGTAGGTTTCACCTGCCAATGGTAGACCAGGTTTGGCAGACCTTCAGCAGGCCAGAAGTCGGCCGTTTTGCTTCCATGGAGTCGGTGCTTCATTTATAAGCTTGGGTAATGTATGAATTCGACCAACATAAGTTTTTACATAAAAACACTTGTTTCTTTAATAATCAAGACATCTCAATGGAATATACAGGGAAAGTGTATCTCTTCATACTCATCAATAATGGAAGGAACAATATATTTTTAAAGTTTGTTCTTCATAACAGAAAAAAAAACCCAGAGTTGAATTAACTCCCACAGTGTTTATTTGAGGCCGACCGGGCTTTTTGCTGTGTTGGTCTGAAATGAATTTGATGGTATTAAAATTGGAGCTGTCACACCCTACTATCCTACTACCGTACTACTACGTACTACATACTACATACTGCCACACCATAATTATTGTATTAGTCACTTTTTCTACATATATATTTTTTTAATAACATGGTAATGCATGTCATGTATTTTTATTATATTGATCAATAACAAATCAAATTCTGTCCCTGTTCCTCCTCCTCCTCCTCTTCCTGCTCAGGTAACTTTTTTCTGACCCATAAAAAGATATGGAACTTCTGGATTAGAAAGTCAAAATAATCAAATAGGTTGTTTTAGTTGAAGTTGTTTTTATGTGTTGAATTTGAGTGAGTTTTTAATATGTTCCGGTGACGATCTGAATGTTGACGGAAGTGAAACATTTTATATGACGGATAACGAGGAGTTTCCCTGACTACGTAATTCGGGGAATCCCGAGGAATTACGCAATGCTATCCAATCACAATGCATGCTTTCCAGGTAAGACACAGCGCGTCACTGACCAGAATGCAAAACTTGAATTGGTAAGAAAATAGTGGCAGCGATCTTTACCTATATCAAGCGTTATCCCACGCGATCATCGGCGATCACATGAGACTCATGTGATCGCGCTCTCGTAGTGAGAAATGGCCGCACCCAGTGATGGAGTAATCCGTTGGTGACACCAAATTATTTTTGCCGAAAAAAAACGTCAAAATATCACCAGTAAACCGGTTAACAAATCAACCAGTGAGCGCAAAGCGGCACATGTAAACATCAATGGAGGGTTTATGGCCGATGAAATAATTTTGTATTGCGGGCAAGTGTCAGGTCTAAACCCCTGAAATAGGTAAATAAAGAGAAGACAGGAATCGAGGAAACAATCAAAGCACTTGCTACAGCAATGGAAGACACCGAGTTCACCTCTCAGAGCTCGCTCAGACGTCTTCACAGTATGCTCTCTGCCTGCCTTCTTTATTGACAGCTCAGTGGGCGGGTACACAAGTTGTAAAAACACTGGTTCAAACTGCTTCCTGGGGTCTGTCTTACAGGATCGTAAAAACACAGCTAATTCAAAAGGGGAGAAACGGAAACAATTAACAGATAAAGCTCATGTGAGGTGCAGGGGCTGCAGGCCGCGAGCACTCAAAGGTCAGCACAGAATTTGCACAAGCATGAAACAATGATAATGAAGTATTTTCCCAACAGCAAGTCAAGAGTGACGATCATCACTACCAATCAGCGGATGCCAGTGCCGTCGCTCCTCACAGATGGATTCCACCATGCTGGGTGTCTCAGTGGAATGGTAGCGGAAAACGGTTCCCAGCCGTCGCGGGTTCTTTCCGTACAATCCACAAATTTAAAGTTGGACAGTGCGAAAATCCACCCTGCCCGACGACAAAGTGTGATGGAACGGCACCTAATGGCTCCAACATGGCACCCGTCCATTGTGCTGGAGACCCTGTGGATTTAGCCCTTGTACCAGGCAAACCTGACATGGCTCTCTTTTGGCAATGGCCTCAGGTCGGCGTGTAGGAGAACTGCAAGCCCTATCCATCTGGTGCCTGAGGTTGGGCACCAGATGGCTCGAGAGTGACCTTGCGGACTGATGCATCTTTTCTTCCCAAGGTGTTCACCTCTACCAGCAACACTCAACCTCTCCAGTTGGCTCGTTTTGTTAGTACACAAGCCTCTGCTGACCCCCTGTGTCTTATCCGTGCACTCGAGGTGTACATACAGATCAGCAACGTCGGGCATGCGCAAGTCTGATCACCTGTTTGTGTGCTATGCAGGCCATCGGCGGGTTCTGGCCCTCTTAACACAACGCCTTTCCCATTGGGTTCTGGAGATTAGGCAGGCCTATGTCTCACAGGGGCGTCCACTGCCAGCTGGTGCACACCCTCATTCTTCGAGGAGCTTGTTGACTTCCTGGGCTCTATCAAGTGGGGTCCCACTGGACGGAGTCTCTGTGGTGGCCTTGTTGACATCGTAAATGACGTTTGCTGGGTTCGAGAAAGTGAATATGGTGGTGTCCAACCCATTGGAGAGGGTTCTGGGTCATGGTTTTCTCCTGAATTGGTGATATACTCCTCCTTGTCTTTGTTGTTGCACGTCATCCGGTGCTTAAAGCACCGCCTCTGACGGTCTGATGGGATGAAATGGAGCGTAATGTATGCAACTACAGTTCTATGGATTCATGATGACTGGCAGAGTCTTGGACTTCACTTATATAGCACCTTTCCGCTTAGAGCAGCCCCAAAGCACTTTACACGAATCATCACATTAACCCATCTACACACACACATTCACACACCATTGGAGGCTGCAGCCGTGCAAGGCGCTGTCACTCCAATGGGAGTAGTTTGGGGTTCAGTGTCTTGCCCAGGACACTTTGGCATGTAGGCAGGCAGAGAGTCTTCAGTCCCTTGGAATCCTTGTGTGCTTGCGAGAAGTTAGGGTACTGAGCTTCAAGTGTGACGTGACTATATTGAGCAGGGGGGCCCAATCCTTGTCCTCAAGGGCCCCTGACCTGCATGTTTTCACTCTCTTCCCTTCTTCAGCATACCTGAATCTAATGCTGATGTCACCAAGGTTGTGAAAAAGCCCAATAACGAGCCCCTCATTGCAATCAGGTGTGTTGCAACTGGACGAGACCAGAGAACCAGGGTTGAGCACCCCTGATAGACTCATCTGAGCCCACCGGGAGGTTACAAGTGACTTTGTTGTCATAATATTCTCAATCTGCGTATGCACAAGAATGATCATCCAGTGCTTAAAGCACTGCCTCTGGTGGTCATCTGGGATTCATAGAACCGTAGTTACATATGCTACTTTCGTTCCTATCCCACCTCAAGATGTCCACAATACCAGAAATGGACAATGCAAAGTGCCTCAGGAATTTTTCTGCATCTAAATCATCCTGCTGACCACTGGCAGACCAGCCTGACTGGTGGCTGACAGGCCATCTGCACTGCTTTCTGCCTGCAAGCGCCTTGCTGTCCGGGATCATAATGTTTTCTTGTGAATAAAGGAGTGATTAAAAGTCTTTAATCTTTAAGTCTTCAGTCCAGTTGTTTTCTCTGTGAAAGTGCTTTGAGGGGACTGGTACTTCCGATGCTGTACAAATCAAACTGAATCCACTTGACATCATAGGTGAATCAGTTTGAACAAACATGCTCAGAGTTTGTAGAGTTTGTTCAGGAAGAATCTGGTCACAGCCTCATTGAGAGTTTTGGAAATCTTTTCCATTTGCAGATTGTGTTAATACTTATTAAAGGGATTTCTCATTATAGTTCATGTTATCTTCAAATGTATTGTTTTATACAGATGACTATAGTCATTTTCCAATCTTGTGCTCAGCTGAGGTTTTCTAATGGATCGTTCCTCTGACTCCACAGAGCGAGTGTGAGCAGAGAGGAGAATCATATTGGTACTCTGTTACTGCCTCTGTGGTCACCAGGATCGTGGAAAACATTGAGGTGAGATGTCCAACTCAAGAATTCAACTACATTTACCAGAAGGCTGCGCAGGATCTCATAAACACGTGGCCATTTATGTGCATGGAAATATATTTTATCATAGTTCAGTCAGCCTTTGAGATCTGTGTGTTGTACATGTTATTGCCAAATTGATAAATATGCAGTGTATTGTATAGCCCCAATTAGATCTGTTTTAGCTGTTGTAGGTGTTACGTCCCCTTTGGTGACAAAAGAAAGTGATTCATTAATGATTCCAAGCCAAGACAAAATGGCTGTGGATGAGGTTGGGACTTGGGGTTGTGCCCAAAAAATTATAAATACAATTAAACCAGGCCTTGCTCTCCTTCACCTAACATCAAACAACTTAAACAAAAAGCCTGGCTCACAGTAGTTAAATCAAAGTAAATACAATGGTGGCACAAACCCAACAACCTAATGTTAACAACAGAATACCTACGCGAGTGAAAAGTGTACAGGGTACCCCAACTTACCTAAAGCCTCGTTTCCACCGCACAGAAAGTGCAGGGAGGAATGGAGCGTTACGGCAAAGTGTAACTGGAGCCAAATCCGGTACCAGTTTCCACCGCAGAAAGGAGCTTAAAAAGTAGGCGGGGCTTAAGAGCTCCGCAGATATGCGACGTTACAACACTCGTCTCAGCCTGGCGGCAGATCTGGATCTTATGAATCCTCTGTTTACATTCTCCTCTTGTTTAGTTAACTGTTATTTTTTGCAGCTGCAACTTCCGTGTTGGTCCTGAGAGAGCGAACGCTCCGGCGACTTGCCCAGCACCTGAGCTGTCTGGCACAGAGCCGTGCCGGTGCGCTGCTCCGGGACACGGGAGCCTTTAGCTTTCTGCTCAAACGCAGGAGCAGCCGCTCCGGCGCTGGTAGTGCTCCTGCAGCTCTGCGCCGGAACACGGAGGCTCAGAGCGTCTCTTTGCATCGCGTCCACGGTCCGTCCCCGTACTGCGCCTTCTGCTCAACGGCGTGGCGATGCAGTGGCACTGACCGCGCTTGAACAGGACGCCGACCTCCTCGGCCTCGCGTTTAAACAGAAACCACAGATGCGATGCAAAGACAGACCCGGCACGCTGACGCTATGCTGCAAACAGAAAGCTCCGACGCGATGCAAAGTCCCGAGCCCCGGTCTCCCCCTGCCTCACGTCCGCTCTTTCACGACCAACATGAAAGTTGAGCACCAAAGAAAAGAAACAAAAAAAACAACCAGAGCAAAGCTGACCACACTAACAGCAGAGGATTCATCCAGCCAACATATTAAAATATTGAAGGCGTGTAGAAAATCACTGACCAATCAGCAGACGGCTTCTCAAACTCACACCCGTTCCATGGTCCTGGTACCCCGACGGAGGGGGGGGCGGAAAAAAGACCGCCTTTGGAGCGGTTGTTTACAGAAAATCACAAATTCCTGCGGTGGAAAAGTGAACAGTAACGGACTATACCGGTCTATTCCCGCACTTTTGAACAAGTGTTCAACTCACACCTCAAACCTACAAACTGCTCAGGGAGACGTCAGAGAGACCAGCGCTCCACACACACGCCCAACAAAGACAAACTAAAGACGAGCCTCTCGCCCCGGCTGGAGCGGTCCTTTCATCAGGACGGCCGCTGGCCATGATTGGCCAGTTCAGGAGACACAATACGAGCCACAGGTGCAGGCGATTCTCTGATCACACCTGAGAGCAGATAGAGGAGGAGGGAGGGAAAATAACCCCCCCACAAACCAAGCTTAACTATTACATGCTGGGCATGTAACAAGTTGTTTTGATTGTTATATTGTCTTTTTAGCTGTTTTTTTCTTTTCCTTTTTAGGTGTAGGTTTAGCTGTTTAACTTTAGACATTTGTAGCTATTTTCCTGTGAGACGTTTCTTTATTTGATTTTAATCGGGATTATTTTACCAAGCGCAGATTTTGGAAACTCAACATTCCTCAGCTGAAGTGGAAAAACAAATCATACACAGCTTTTACTATTCAAACTTCATTACCTTCATCTGGAAATTATTTTCCTGTAGTTAAGCCTGTTTTTTTTTTTTTTTAGATCGAATCTGTTATTTGTATGTGTTAAGCTGGTTTTCTTCCTTCTGGGTCAGCTGAAGATCCAAGACGTGCATCTTCGCTTTGAGGATGACTTCTCCAACCCAGAGAAACCTTTTTCTTTTGGAGTTTGCATCAACAACGTTTTTGCACAGAACCCTTCAAAAGACACCGTGAGTACTTTCTATAATGAATTCAAATGTTTACCTGTAATTGTTGCTGAAAACGAAATGCATACATAGAGACGCACCAAAATACATTTACACATACTTCTACAAACCGTGTGAACAGGACTTCTTTTGGGAAAATGTATGAATGAGTTATTTGTTCTCTTCTGGTTTTTTTTTTTGCTGCTTTCTGAAACTTCATATCAATTACATCCAGTGACATTTGGAAAGGTCTTTCTGAGTGTTTGCATGATGCACACTGACACCAGACTGGACACCTGCACACATCTGTATTGAGTTGAACAAATATAGTGTTTACCTCAGTCATTGATAAACTGCAGAGTGATCTGACTCACACCGCTGGTGTACATGTAATACAGTTTAAAGGTCAGTTATACAAGGGGATGATCTCATGATGGCTCTGGAGCTATACAATCCAGTTATTGTTATTAAAATGTTTGCTGTGTAGGTGGCTGGATTTGAGTATTTTAATGGGTTAATGGAAATGTGGATTCTCTTGTATTTGCAGGCTCAGAAGCTGCTCAGACAGAAGCAGTTGGAGATCCAAGACTTCAGTGTGTACTGGGATACAGAGTGTGAGATACTGGGGAAGCTGCCCACAAATGAGATCCAGGTCAGTCACAGTTTTCGGCTGCAGCACAGTGGAGCGGTAAAGATTCTGTTTCCACACTGAGTGCCTTCAGGAGCTCAGGAAATGGGTTTTAATGGTCAAACACCAGGGAAATGAAAGATGGAGGGGAGATGCAACTTGAGACGTAAAGTTCTTATCAGTCCAATAAAAAGGAAAACTTAGATTCACAGAAAGAGGCATGCTCATGCTAGCAGAGCAGCTGGTGGCCAACTTGTGTTAGTCTCTGCCAGAGACTGTTTTTGAGCTGTGCAGTCTGAGCTGCATGAAGGAACCTGGATCAGCTGCTTCTTCTCCTCCTCCTCCTCCCAGTTTCCAAAACAAATGACAGTCGGCATTATGTTGTTTTACAGTGTCATGTTATTTTTCCCCTAAAATAATTGACCTGTCAATAATAAACATGGGTGTGTCGGTGACGAGACCGATGGAGGTTGGAAGGAGGAAGGAGACTTGGTTGTGGTTCCACAGCTCAGACGACGTGTCACTTCGTGGAGGTGCAAGAGGAGAAGCTGCAGCCAGCAGATAAACAGGATTTCCACACCCACTTCTGCTCTCTTATCACTGCGTATTGCAGCGCTTCTCAAATGGTGGGGCGAGCCCCCCTGGGGGGGCGTGGTGGGGTGTCAGGGGGGGCGTGAGGCAGGCGTGACTTTCAGTATTAGTGTCTTTATTCATGCTTGAACGATAAAAAAAGGGCCTCCAGCTCATTTTATTAATTTATTTTGATAATCAGGTGATTGTATGCAGAATGCTGGTGCCAGCAACTCATACAGTGGTTTATACAGATAAATAAATAAATATTATCAGGTTCTCAATGGTCGTACAATTCAGGGGGGGGGCCTGAAAAAAATGATGTGCTCTAGGGGGGGGCATGACAGAAAATAATTGAGAACCACTGGCGTATTGTGTCTGCTAAGTCTTGGGTGTGACCTCGAATCAGACATTTGCTCAACGTCTTCAGTTCTCACACTTTCCTTCATCACAGGGAGTTTAACTGTCGGCTTTCACTCAAATTTGATTATTTACACTCATTATATTTTAGAACTTTACTGTCTATTGTTTAGAGGTGACTCTTTTTGGAAATCATTCATTTAGATACAACTTTACATTTCTTTCATTTGAATGGATGCAGATGACAAGATCAGCTCAGGACTGATGATGGCTTAAACCTTTATCTGTCAGGCCGCTCATGTCTAAAATGAAGGAAGGTACTACTTAAAGTGGCGCTGCCTCATGGGCTGAATTACGCTGCCACATTGTGGACTCAGACATGTAGACATTCTGGTGCAGATGCCTGAAAAACTCAGGAAAAGTACCTCTACTCTCTCTACTGCATCAAACACGGCTTCAGCTCTTCATGACATTCTACTGCTTTTATTCTTTTTTAAAGAGTAGACGTCACAGATTGCGTGACATCCACTCTCTAAAGTAAAAACTAGTTTTACCAATGACTTGTTCCTGCTCAGGGAATCACTTTCTGGCAGTGGTGTGAAACGTTCTGTGAGGATTGAAGTTATGCGTTTCAAAGCAGTGGTTATAGGATGTGATTGTTTCTCACTTTGCAGGAGGCCCTGACTCGGTGCATGCAGAGCCGTGAGCATCACTACATCTTTGAGCCGGTGTGTGCGTCTGTGCTGCTCAGAAGAAACACCTCCAAAGAGCCACTGAGGTCCCGACAGACCCCCCGGATCGAGGGCCAGGTCCAGCTGGAGCCCTTGTCCCTGCGCCTCTCCCAGGTCCGTGTGGAGTTGTTCAGCATCACAAGCAACTATTTTATAGAAAATATTAATCACAGTGAAAAATCCATGAGCAGGTTAAAACACATGTATTTGTGTTTATGTGAATCTGTTTTAACCACTGAGCAGGGAAGACAAACTTTAAATGGGGATGATGGGTAATAGTAGTAGATGTGGTGGAAAGGTGCGTTTACACTTCAGCACCATGAGTTACGAATATCATTTCTGTGTCATTTCTGACATAATGCATCTGAATAAGGGTCTGAAATGAGCGTGTTGGTGTGTGACATTCATGATATTCATGGAGCATATTTTTGGCTGCCAAAAAATCTTCCAAGAATAACAAGAGTCGACTTGATACATGACGTTCGAAACTGAGCGTGTGGATTAGTTGTGATGCGTATTGATGCAGCGTGACAGAACGCGCTCCCCTGCCGCATCACTCCTCTCCGTGTGATGAATGATAGAAAAGAGACAACCCCAGTATCGAGAGCAATAATAGTCACAACAATCAACATTTCTTGCTCCAGGGCAGAGAGTGAAGTCACCCGACAGCTCGTTCATCAATCTGCGCCGTTCTTCCCTCTGCTGCCCGCTTTTATTTGCAACGTTGAAGTAGGCGGTTACTTTCTTATTTCATGATACAACAAAGCAAGGTTAACACTGGATCTCAGGCCTGTGCGTGTGTGTGTGTGCATAAGTACATTTCTACGTGAGCTGATCAGCTAGGAATTCCCTAAGATCAGATATTCCTCAGAGACCTTGAAGACGCCTCAGAGCGGCGCCGTTAAAATATCTTCTCATAAGTACAAGGTACAATGACTCGTGGCCTGGCAGGCGTAAAGCAGCCAACAACACAAACATGCAGGAATCAACCATAACTTGCAAAATGTTAATTCCCATTATACCAAGTAGTAATCTTTAATATAAAGTACAAATTTACTTATCGGCAGCTCTGGCATTTCTCTGGATCTGGAGCGATGTGAACTGCAAGGCAGCTGATGGTAGAATTAGTGCGCAACGCCGCACAACAATCTTGGTGACCATGCGTAATGAGTTGTGACGATCCGCCACTGTTTGGTGCTTTTACTTGTGACGCGTGATGAGGGCACGCCTCTGTCCTGACTCTGAAAATTCAGGTCAAAATCTGGATCCGCAGTCAGGAATTGAAATTTGTACCTTTCCTGACTTGTTGTCATTTTGTGTAACTGCACCTGAAACGTTGTGTTTTTCTGGAGCTTCTCGTGTTTTTTGTTCTATCATGTAGGTCCAATACCAGCAGATCATGGAATTTCTTAAAGAACTGGACCGCAGAGAGCGAGAGCTGCATTACAGGAAGTGGAGACCCAAAGTTGCCATTTCTGGGAAGTGAGTTCACACATTTCTACTCCATGAAACGTCAACTCACCGTTTCAAGATGACAGGATGACACTCTGTATGATAATATGTGGACGAGATGTGATCTGTCACTGGTTCTGCCTCCAGCTGCCGACTGTGGTGGATGTTTGCTATTCAGGCGAACCTGAGCGAGATTCAGGAGCAGCGGAGGAGGAACAGCTGGGAGTTTGCTCTGCGGCGAGCTCAAGACGCCCAGAAGTACACCAGCCTGTACTTCAGGAAGATTAATCAAGCCCCGCTAGATCCTCAGGAAGAGGTGCATCTCTGTTCAGTGTGTGTGTCAGTCAGTGCAGCTTCATGTCCTGAATAAGGATCAAAGTGTGATTCTCAGCAGCACAAACTCTTTGTTTCAATACAGGAGCTCACAAATGTTCCAACTTCAAGATATAACATCTAATAAGACATAAGTCATCTACACTGTGTGCACAATTATTAGGCAAGTTGTATTTTTGAGGATTCATTTTGTTATTGAACAACTCCAGTGCTCTCGGTCGATCCAAAATGTTACTGAATCTAAACCTGAATGTTTAAGAAAGTAAAAGTGAGGTTTTGTCTTTAAGAGAATATATTTATGTGCACAATTATTAGGCAACTATTCGTGTGCAGAATTATTATGCAACTAAATGAAAAAACACATATTTTCCCATCTCACTTGTTTATTTTTCATCTGTTAAAGTGAGAATGAATAAAACCAGTCAAAATGTACAAATAACCATTTCTGACATGTCAAAAAAACAATCAGTGACCAATATAGCCACCCTTCTTTTCAATCACTGTCACAAGCCTTCCATGCATGGAGTCTGTCAGTGTCTTGATCTGTTGACGACCAACGTTTTGTGCAGCAGCAACCACAGCCTGATTCCCTTTAGCGTAAATCTCCCAGTTCAGCAGGGCCCAAAGGTTTGCAATAGGGTTTAGGTCAGGGGGAGTCATTATTTTTTCATCCTTGAGGCCTTTCCTGGCAAGCCCTGCAGTGGAATCCTTCGATGCATGTGATGTAGCGTCGTCCTGCTTAACAATCCTGGTCTTCTTGAAAGATGCAGACTTCTTCCTGTACCACTGCTTGAAGAAAGTGTCTTCTAAAAACCGGCAGGAGGTTTGGGAGTGGATTTTGAGACCCTCTTCAACCTGAAAAAGTCCAACTAGCGCATCTTTAATAATACCAGCCCATACCAGGATCCCACCTCCACCTTGCTGGTGTCTGAGTGGAAGTGGAGCTCCGTGTCCATCACTGGTCACTGATCACTGATCCGGCCACGGGCCCGTCCATCTGCTCCATCAAGAGTCACTCTCATGTCATCTGTTCATAAAACCTGTGACAAATCTGTATTCAGATCTTTCTTGGCCCAGTCTTGATGTTTCACATGCTCCAATATCTTAGCAATTTCAAGAGTGCTGCATCTCTCTGGAAGACTCGTTACAATTCGCCTGAGGAAGAGAAGATGCCTAATAATTATGCACACCTTGATAATGGAAATTCTGACTGATGGCGTGATGAAATATATTAGCCAACATTAAAACAACATTCTGCCAATGATTAGAAAAGTGATCACAATATTGAAGTAGGCATTTATAACTTCTATACATGGTGGGATCATAAGTGAATGTATAACAGGGACAAGTTGAAAAGAAAACACAAACAAATATAGTTGAATATATAAGCTTAATAAAAAAGAACATCTAAGAAATGCAGCCAGTAACATCATCATACGCATGAATCCGTTTTCTGTCACATAATCTGAAAAGCTTCCGGACAAGCCTGTTGGACTGAATTGAATCCGGTTCAGCTGCACCAGTGGGTCTTTGACAGTTCTGATGACTGTTTGTAAAACTACAAAGGGACGAGTACAGAGGAGCAGTCGACACGAAACGCCTTGTCTTTGTAGTGCTGCAGTGAAGGAATGACTTTATCTGGAGACATGAGTAAAATGAACGTTGGACTGTTTGTATGTGGATACGAATACTTTACATCATCAGGTGATGGACCACGACTTGACTTGGTCCATTGTGTTGATCCGTTTTTAAACACACTTCCCTTCTCACTCAGGTTGAGCTGGAACGAGTCGAGGACGAGCAGACGATCGAGGAGCTGCAGAGTCTTCGAGAAATCGTTCACGACTGGTTCAGAAAGCAAGATAAGATTGCAGAGGTAAAATTGTGGTATTTTGACCTTCAAAAATGATTTTGTGTGCCACATTGCAGTTTGCAGTCAACACACATTTGTCTTTCAGAATGTCAGAGAGCCAAGTACAGACCCCACGTCCTGCTCTCCCACGACTTCCATACCAAAGAGTGGCAGTTCTGGAATGGTGCAGTACCTGCAGTCCTGGTTCCCGGGCTGGGGGGGCTGGTACAGAGACACTCATGATCTGGACAGACCAGAGGAACTGCTTCCAAGTCCATCCTCCTGGGATATTCTAGGTCAGACAGTCACCACAGCCCTCCACACAGTCAGGAGAACATTTATTGTTATTTCCATCATTTGTGTGTCTGCAGCTTCCAGCAGCCTCGTTCGCAGAGGTGGAGAAGTTTAACTTGTCTCATTTGCATCATTAGGGTCTGTAGGGATTCCTTACCTCATAAGGATCACTATTTATGTTGTGCTTGGCTATCAATAATGATTAATAATGATCAAAGATAGTTATTAATTATGTTATGGAAATTGAATCTGATCTGTATCAGAACCTCGGAGCTCCACCTGTCTAAACATGAAATGATAGCCAATTCAGTTCTATCAGTCTCATAAGATATACTAAACAGTTCATCAGGAATTTGAATTAATAGTTACATTAATTACAATTACCAGAATTAACAGTAAAGCTTGAAGGATTTTGGAGTTCTTGACACAGAAGAGGTCGACATTTCATTCTCCTTTGTGCTCATTAATAAAACAGCAAGTATGATTCCAAACATTATATTTATTTACAATGAAAACAAATCAGAGAGCGAGAGAGAGAGAGAGAGAGAGAGAGAGCTCAGGAGAAGAAGATGAAGTTGATGTTTCAGGAGTCCTTCTTTACAGCTCCTAGTTGTTCCTTTTGTTCAGACTGAGGATCTGGTCGCTCAGGTCTGTGATGGTTTTCCTGCTGGTTGAGGAAAACACAAAGAAGTTCTGTGAGGCGTCGTTTCCCTGGTCCGTCCTGGAGGAACTGGTTGGTTTTCCTGGTTGATGGGAGATCAGACTCTGGGTGCTGGTCTCTGGATCAGGGAAGGTCTGACCCTCGTGGTGGGTCAGCAGAGGAGTGAAGGCCCTGGTTGCAGGCCTCTGATGTTAGCTGGATGCTAACGCTGGGTGAGCTGCCTCCAGCAACCCTCCTACTCGGGGTCAACTCACTGCAAGAGAGACTGTGAGATTGGTTTTGCAGGCTTTTGTTGCTAGTGTGTGGATTCGAAGGTGTCGAATCCTGAGAGTTTCAACCAATCAGTGACTGGCTGAGTGCATGGGGGAAGAGTCTTTTCAGCAGAAAGCGGGGGAGGGTCTGCTGTGGCCAAAGGCCCCCCCCCACTGGGTGTGATGGTCAATCACATTCCTGGGTCCAAATTCATATGTCATGACTGTGTATCATGACATATGAAAAATTGTCTTTCCTTAGAATTGAACCAACTTTCTGTGGTGTGGTGAGATCCCAACAGGTCCGAGCACTGAAAGTACTGAAGGACCCGATTGAAACCGTCGGGATAATTATTGTTATTTGTCAGCCTGAATGGAGGCTTTATTGAGGACCTTAGCATACATAACTTTTTGTGAAACTTTGCACACTTGCCAGGCTCGACGGAAATGTCATCATTTGGGGGAGCAACACGTGAAAGTTCCTGCACAGGGAGTGTGAGGTGCATGTAGTGCGCCTGCTACGAAGCCCCCAGACAGACAGAGACACAGAGACAGACACATCATCGCCAAGCGTTTGATCTCAGTTGGGAAAGTATTGTATTGGTTATTTGTTGATTGTGTTTCTGAGGAGGAAGATTTCTCAGCCACGGGTGCAACACGTCGGCTTTACGATGCACCTGAACGCAACATTCACGGCTGCAGACAGGCAGAGACACACAGAGAGAGACAGAGACACACAGAGAGAGACAGAGACACACAGAGAGAGACAGAGACACACAGAGAGAGAGAGACAGAGAGAGAGAGACAGAGAGAGAGAGAGACAGAGACACACAGAGAGAGAGAGACAGAGACACACAGAGAGAGTCAGAGACACACAGAGAGAGAGTCAGAGACACACACAGAGAGAGTCAGAGACACACACAGAGAGAGTCAGAGACACACACAGAGAGAGACAGAGACACACACAGAGAGAGACAGAGACACACACAGAGAGAGAGACAGACACACACAGAGAGAGAGACAGAGACACACAGAGAGAGAGACAGAGACACACACAGAGAGAGAGTCAGAGACACACAGAGAGAGAGACAGAGACACACAGAGAGAGAGACAGAGACACACAGAGAGAGAGACAGAGACACACAGAGAGAGAGACAGAGACACACACAGAGAGAGACAGAGACACACAGAGAGAGAGACAGAGACACACAGAGAGAGAGACAGAGACACACAGAGAGAGAGACAGAGACACACAGAGAGAGAGACAGAGACACACAGAGAGAGAGACAGAGACACACACAGAGAGAGAGTCAGAGACACACAGAGAGAGAGACAGAGACACACAGAGAGAGAGACAGAGACACACAGAGAGAGAGACAGAGACACACACAGAGAGAGAGTCAGAGACACACACAGAGAGAGAGACAGAGACACACACAGAGAGAGACAGAGACACACAGAGAGAGAGAGACAGAGACACACACACAGAGAGAGACACAGAGACACACACAGAGAGAGAGACAGAGACACACACAGAGAGAGAGACAGAGACACACAGAGAGACACACACACAGAGAGAGAGACAGAGACACACAGAGAGACACACACACAGAGAGAGAGACAGAGACACACACAGAGACACACACACAGAGAGACAGAGACACACACAGAGAGAGAGACAGAGACACACACAGAGAGAGAGACAGAGACGCACACAGAGAGAGAGACAGAGACGCACACAGAGAGAGAGACAGAGACGC
Organism: Blennius ocellaris; assembly: GCF_963422515.1. Classification (NCBI taxonomy): domain Eukaryota; kingdom Metazoa; phylum Chordata; class Actinopteri; order Blenniiformes; family Blenniidae; genus Blennius; species Blennius ocellaris. Next base: position 5,168,938 of record NC_137654.1, read on the forward strand.
ACACAGAGAGGGACAGAGACACACAGAGAGAGGGACAGAGACACAGAGAGAGAGACAGAGACACACACAGAGAGGGATGGAGACACACACAGAGAGACAGAGACACACACAGAGAGAGAGACAGAGACACACACAGAGAGAGAGTCAGAGACACAGAGAGAGAGAGTCAGAGACACAGAGAGAGAGAGACAGAGACACACACAGAGAGAGACGGAGACACACACAGAGAGAGAGACAGAGACACACACAGAGAGAGAGTCAGAGACACAGAGAGAGAGAGTCAGAGACACAGAGAGAGAGAGACAGAGACACACACAGAGAGAGACGGAGACACACACAGAGAGAGAGACAGAGACACACACAGAGAGAGAGTCAGAGACACAGAGAGAGAGAGTCAGAGACACAGAGAGAGAGAGACAGAGACACACACAGAGAGAGACAGAGACACACACAGAGAGAGACGGAGACACACAGAGAGAGAGACGGAGACACACACAGAGAGAGACGGAGACACACACAGAGAGACAGACACACAGAGAGAGACAGATACATAATCACCAAGCGTTTTAAGCCTGTTGATCAAGTATTTGATCAGTTATTTGCTGATTCTGAAGAGGAAGGTTTCTCAGCCACGGGGGCAACAGGTTAGCTTTATGTGATGCACCTGAATGCAACTCTGACAGCCGTCAGCTGCTGGAGTCTCGGGCCACAGGAAGCAGCACAAGAGGAGCTCAGGAAGAAGTCAGCCCGAATGGAGGCTTTATTGAGGACCTTAGCATACCTAGCTTTTTGTGAAACTTTGCACACTCGCCAGGCTCGGTGAAAATTTCCATAATTTTCACGTTACTTGCAAAATGGCTCAACTGCACCACCTGCCAAATTGGAAAAAGGTAGCCCCAGAATCCAGTTTCACCGAGAGCTACAGAAATCGGCACACAAGTGTAACAGGCCAAGACGCACAAAAAAGTCTCCTATACACATCCCGAAAATTCAACAGGAAGTCTGCAATTTTTAAATATGGATTGGATTTGAGCAGATTTTGGCCCAAATTGAATTTTCTAGACAGAACTAGTCCAAGGGGGGTAATTTCAAATGACCTGAAAATTGGTGTGGTGATAGAATACAGATTGGTCAGCAAAACGTATCAAATTGGCACCATAATGTCTGAGGACAAAACGTCCATGTTTGGTCACGAAACAGTCAGTGTCGCGTTAAAACAGGAAGTGACTTTCAGGCGGTCGCACCTCGACTGGAATGCCCCCCCCCCCCAACCACCTGAGGACTTAAGTCTATTGAGATTTTTAAAAACAAACTAAAGACCCACTTATTTTGTATTGCTTTTTCTTAATGTGCTTTTGCTATTTTTACTGTTCGATATGCTCAGTGTTTTTACCGATATGTTTTTAAGATGAATGACTGCCTTGTGTTTTAACTTGTTAGCACTTTGAGATGTGTTTTTCATGTGTAAAGTGCAATATAAATACAATTTAGGATTATTATTATGATTCCACTTCAGTGTGACTGCGGTGCGTCGTGACTCTTTAAAGCAGCGCTCCACTCAGAAGATGCACACAAATTGTTTCCACTCTCTGGTCTCGTCCATCATCAGGATATCACTAAAAACTCTACCTCAACCTGATGGGCTCGGCTTTGTACAGCAGGACTCCATTTCATTGGTTCGATATGTTGTCGTGTGGAGCAGGAATGTTCAGTGCAGTTTAACATCACTGATCACATTTCACTCAGGACAGTTTCAGTGTCTGTAGCCTGTCAAAGGTTTCTGTTGAGATGGTCCCGCAGCATGATCTCAACTGTACAATACGTTTCTCAGTGCAGTGAAGCTGCTGATCTTGTTGATTCCAGCAGAGACCGAGGACTTGTTTGACCCGCTGGAGGACTCCCACACTCTGAACACCTTCACAAAGAGAGATCACCTGTTCGCCCGGCTGGAGTTCTTGTTGGAGGAAGGCAAAGTGACGCTGTTCAACCAGGACCGGCATGACGACGCGCTGCACGAGAGCGGAGTGATTCAGCTGGAGTTCTCAGGTCAGACGCATTCAAACAGGATTAAACACAATCGATGAAGTTTACACCTCACGGCCAGGAGATCCCCGTGTGTGTGTGTGTGTGTGTGTGTGTGTGTGTGTGTGTGTGTGTGTGTGTGTGTGTGTGTGTGTGTGTGTGTGTGTGTGTGTGTGTGTGTGTGTGTGTGTGTGTGTGTGTGTGTGTGTGTGTGTGTGTGTGTGTGTGTGTGTGTGTGTGTGTGTGTGTGTGTGTGTGTGTGTGTGTGTGTGTGTGTGTGTGTGTGTGTGTGCGTGCGTGCGTGTTCCCACTTGGTCCACTTGCTGTTTTTTGAACTCCTGACATTACTGCTTCCCACAATTCCACTGAGCTGAAGTCCACACTACTTCAACAAGTCCAATGTTTTCAGTCTTCAGCTCAGAACTGAGATGTTCACAGCTCTGCTGTAAAGACGTTTCCTGCTCAGGTTCTTTAGATTCCAGCAGTGCTGGAGAGTCCTACCAGGTTTCAAAGGGTCTGTCCGAAATGTCCCTCCTAACTCCTCATCTGTCCACTTTCACTTCACCCCGGAAGTGTAGTGACTATGACAAGGACTGTCCGAATCCTCAATAAGCAAAGAAAAGGAGGCTTGTTGCTTCCTTGAGAGCCTCCTTTAGCATAGGATAGCCCTGATGCATCCTTTCGCAAAGGAGGCGGGCTCATGCTGCCCCACAATTCCTTGCAGCGAGAACATTTAAAGGGATCCGCTCATCCGAGCGTTTACGGAAAATTACGATGGCTTAAAAATGATGCAGCTCATGTAAGTTACCAAAACAATAATCTGCATTGAACAACTTCAAATCATCTAAAACCCAAATGTGCTTTTTGTACTCCATTTTGGGAAACTTGTAGTTCTTTCCCCTCCACGACAGGCGTCACTAACGCCGCCGCCGTCAGATTATTATGACATCACTAACTGAAAGTGTCTTCCGACTGCTGCACCAACATGACCGCCTTTCATTAATGACTTCTAACACCTGTCTTTAACCTCATGACGTCATGCTTGGGGTGAAAGTAAAGTCGATCGATGAGGAGTCAGGAGGGACATTTTGGACCCAGAGTCTATTTAACAACAAGATTTTGTGATTTGCAATTTTGAAGACGGCGATCTCATTATGTTTCTATAAATATTGCCTTAAAACACTGGACAAATAAAGCATTTTTATCTACTTGTCTACTTTAGCTACGATATAATGAATAGCATGCATCAATGTTTGTGTCCTTTGAGTGATTCCTTTGAATGTATTTTGGTGTGTATCAAACACAGCTGAGGCAGTGCAAAGGTCTTCAAGATTATATAGAAATCTACACATTTAAGAAAAGCAAAGATCATTCAAAGATCTCTTGGAAATGAGAACTGTTATTAATTTAAATTTAAATAAAAAAGTTTATTAAAAAATAAGCACGGCTCATGTATTTAGAAAAGATTGACTGCATTTGAATTGTTTGTGTGGTGTTGGATCAGGAGCAGAGCATGTGACGGACATCTGCACCAGAGCACTTCGTCATGCAGAGAAGTCAAACGTCTCACTGGTTTCTGGCTGTTTTGACCCGGTCTGTTGCGTCTGTCCACTGTGCAGGTGTGAAGGTGACGTTGGAGTCTCTCCCTCGATCCGAGTCGTCTTTACTTTCCATGAAGTTGGGAGGTTTGTTCCTCAAAGATTTGACCACTCATGGATCCATCTTCCCCGTCCTGGTGGCACCCAAAACGGTGAGCAGTGATCCAGAAAGCATTTCTCTACGGTTGTTGTATTCTTCACATTCCTCAGGGTTTCATCAGTGGCTGCTTGTTTCAGGATAAAGTCGTTGTGGCTGTTAACCAGGCGATGAGCCAGTCCAGCATGGCTTCTGGTAAGACCCCTCTCTAATAAATATTTTATTTTTAGAGTTCATTCTCAGTCTAAAATGTATTTCCACCTACATTCAGAGAAGTTTGGCAAGTGGAAATGGGAGTCATGAGACTCACACAACTATATGGAGATCTTTATGAATGTTGCTGTAAACAGATGTCATTTATATATTCGGAAGCTTAGAAACTGTGCATGTGCAACATTTCTTTCAGATGGCAAAACAAAAGACAGACTTGTATGTTAGAGTGCATGTCCAATGCTTTTTTATTTTAATGTTTCCACGTTGCAATAATATACTGTCGTATCCAGTAACACAAAAAGAACCGTTTCTTCATTCTCCTCCAACCGGGCGCGTGCACACACACACACACACACACACACACACACACACACACACACACACACACACACACACACACACACACACACACACACACGAACGACACATTCACAGTGCCATAACATAAAGTCTTGTGATTGTTTATTTTCAGGAAGCGCTGCAGACTGTTCGCCCTCTCCAGTGTTCGAGATGATTTACGAACGAAACCCGGTGAGGTGTAAGTTTGAGAGGAGACTGGAAGTGAACACGAGTCCACTGAACATCATCTACAACCCACAAGCAATAAAGAAAGTCACGGAATTCTTCTACAAAGGACGAGTTCATTCCTCAGGTCAATATTAAAGCCTGATCTCCTTTATTTGCTGTTTTCTGGCCTTTATGATCTGATTCTTCTTTTCCAATATTTCTATTGTGATGGCCTAATAATCAGCCTGAATTTCAGGTCTGGAATCAAGTTCAGTTTTGATTGCAAAGTTATTTTTACTGCATCTTTCAAAAAATTTACATTATTAATATGTTAATTGTTTTGATTGTTCCTAATTAAATAGAAAAATCCTAGTAATTCCTAAATTAGACTTGTGAAAACGTTTGCCTCCCATTAAAATGAGAAGAAAAACATCATGTTATATATTTTAATATTTAAGAACTTGTGTTTGTGGTTTTTAAACTGAAATGTCTTGCAATTAAACAAAAAAGCCTCAAATATCTCAGATCATTTGTAAATCTTAATTAGGTGGACGTTTCTCTGTTTGATTTTGATAAATAGAATTTTATAGCAGCTTCATTGTTTCAGTGATTTGACCATGTCGGTTTGCCTGCAGGCTTTGGCTACCAGTCGGAGTTGGAGCTGAGGGTGGCGGAAGCTGCCAGGAGGCAGTACAACAAGCTGAAGATGCAGACCAAGGCCGAGATCCGACAGACCATTGATCAACTGCTTGTGGGAGAATTTATCGTAAGAAAAGTTTTCTAAATTCTAGAATATGATGGCTGGTAGCTGGTAGATTTCAGATTGATTGATAAAACGTTTGTTTTGTAGGAGAACAGTAAGCGCTGGACCATGAAACTGGACATCTGTGCACCTCAGGTGATTTTCCCCGACGACTTTCAGTCTGAAGATCCTATGCTGGTTGTAGTAGATCTAGGAAGAATTCTCCTGACAAACTCTCAAGGTAATGATTGAATGAATGATTGAATGAATTAACCATAAACTTCCTTCTTGATCCTATTTTCTTCGCTTACTGTTTGTTTTTCCAATTTGTTTTTGAAGATGACACCAATTCCAGCTCCAAAGCTGCTCAGGCAGAAGGAGATGACATGAGTGATGAGGAGTACCAAACTCCCCTCGCCACACCTCCAGAATCTCCTCCTCCTGAACTCGACTTGCCCTCCAAAGCAGATCTCAAAAGCTCTGAAATGCCTTGCCCTCTGTCCCCTGAAGGGGCACAATCCTACACAAGGAAGCTGTACGAGAAGTATTCCTTAACCTTTAAAGACCTGCAGATAATGGTTGGTCGCTTCAAGGACAACTGGAAGCATCTCCAGGAGAGTGAGGTCGGTCCTACGCATGTGGTGGAGAAGTTCAATGTGCTGCTTCAGCTGGAGCAGAGGCTGCGCTACACATCAGATCCTCAGCTGCCCGGAGCTGTGCTGTCAGGAACCCTACCAGACCTCAAAGTCCACATCAACCTGGAGAAGATGACGGCTCTCCGGAGCTGCTTGGCCAGGCTCGGGAGTTCAGCAGTGAGTGAAGCCGACAAAAACCAGGACAGAGGGTCCAGTATCAGGTCTCCTGATCCACTCCGTCATGACAAAATCTTCCAAAGGGAAGAAAGCTCCTGGAAGCTGCAAGGCTCCACCAAGAACCTGACCCAGAGTGTGATGACGTTGGAGCAGCACACCCGGGAAGTCCTGGTTGAGTCCCGCCTCCTCCTGGCTGAGTTCAACATCAACTACATGCAGCTGGGAGTGGAGAGTGACGGCCGCTACATATCCGTTCTCAAGGTTTTCAGCACAAATGCTCATTTTGTCAAGCGGCCTTATGACGCCGAAGTCTCCCTCACAGTCCATGGGCTCCTGCTGGTGGACACCCTGCAGACATATGGCTCTGATTTCGACCTGCTTGTGGCTTCTCACAAGCATCTCAGTTTTGACATACCCACTGGCAGCCTCCGAGAGAGTCAGCCATCATCCCCCGTACTGTCCGACAGCAAATCTTCAGAGCATCAGCCTCGTCAGATCCATGTGTCCTCTGGTGTGTCCTTGGACAGGATCTCCCCTCTCAGCTCCTTCCTCAAAGACGAAGATGCTCTAATTAGACTTGAGTACCAGTTTGTGAGCTCAGACTGCCCCTCAATGAACCTCGACAGCTCTTTTCAAGTCACCAGCATGCAGGTCAATAACTTGGACATCATTCTCAACCCTGAGACCATGGTGGAGCTCCTCAAGTTTCTACAGAAGTCCTTCCCTAAAGATGAAGTTAGCGGGACATCATCAGTGCAGCAGAATGCAGCACAGGCCCATAGTGTGGACAAGGCGGAGACATTCCAGGTCACCTATGACCAGAACAAAGACCTGGCGGTGGAGATCCACCGCCTCAACGTGCTGCTTCTTCGGACCGTGTCCACCGGCACCGTCCTGGGCGCTGAGAAGAAAGGCTTAAAGATTGCCACTGCCAGCATTACTGATACCAAGGTAAATGTGTCAATGGGCAGTCGGCTGGATATCAACGGCTCTTTGGGATCCATGCAGTTAGTGGACTTGACTCAAGAGGGAGGAAGAAGCCACTCCGTCGTCAGCATTGGTACTGTAGAGGACAGCTCCTCCAATTTGAGCAGGATAACGTTTATGTCCAATACAGATTCTTTGTCGGAAGCTTTGAATTTCCACCTGAAGGAAAAGTCCCCGGGGGAATGCTCTCTGCAGCTTCAGATGGCCTCACTGCACTACAACCACTCAGCCAAGTTCCTCAAGGAGCTCAGTCTGTCAGCGAATGAGGTCGAAGACAACTTCCGCTCCATGTTGAAAAGTGCTGCCACTAAAGTTTCGACAGTTCTCGCCACGAAGACAGCAGAGTACAGCGGCATGGTTTCCCTGTTTGAGACCCCGTCAAGAAGAACCCGAACTTTAAGCCAGAGCTGGGCGTATCCATTGGAGGAAGAGGAGCATGTTTCCATGGAGGAGCCAGGGTCCGCTCTGGACACCTTCTTGGTAAAGCTGACCCTCAACATTAGCATCGAATCACCAGTCGTATCCATTCCTCGTAAGCCCGGGAGCCTCGAGCTACTCATTGGACACCTGGGAAGCATAACCATACAGAACTTTGTGACTGGGAAGGACTCTGAGGGAGAGAAACTGCAAGTGTTGGTTCAAGACATCCGACTATACTCTCTCAACACCAGTCATCTAGTTCTGAAAAGGACACAGAGAAGAGAGAGCTCTGGTACCTCGTTCCCTTCCACGAGTGAAAACATCACTTGCAACGACACTCAGTTCACCCGCCATGACTTTTTTGAGTCCTTAAACCGTGGACAAGGTAAGAAGTTTTCAAAGGTTGTAAATGGTCACATGTTTCTCGTTCTTTTTATTCCATATGGATTGATACCACAGGCTGTGGACTTTATGCGTCAGAGTGCATTTGGTTCTCATTCAGTCTAAAATAATTTTAGACAGTATATAACGGATTCAGGTGCTCAGTAATCTGGGCTGCAACTCTTCAGATTTTCCGATTTACTAAAAGATTGATTGCACTTACACTTTAAATTGAAATGATCTTTCATTGCTTCTCCTTAATTCACTTAATGAATGGAGTCTTGGCCGGTGGGAGTTGATGTCATCAGGCAGTGTCCACCAATCATCATGTACAAAGACTTGGGTTTCCTCAAATCCAGAAAACTTTGTATGCACATAAACATTGAGATTTACAAATCTGTGTGTCTGCGTGAATCCAAGAACATTTCCTTTGTACATCTGCTCAACATGGAATTGAGCGTGTATGTTTGAGTGCCTGATTCCTCCCTTTCCACACCCCTATTTGAAAATGCACATGACATTGAAGTGAGACTGGCGCCTAAGATTCCCCTCTCTGCATGATCAGAAATGAAAACAAAAGTAAGATGAAGAAAGAAGAACGTCATCGAACGTGAATTGGAAATCCTTCCTCCCATGGGCTCCGGTTTATTATTTTGCCCGTGGGTGTCCTCCAGGGCGTTTTTGTTGGTCTTTCCCGGCCAGTCCAGCAAAAAATAACCCAATTCACTATCTTTAACTACTGACTAGTAATGAAGTTATGAAGACGGGCAGCATGTATGGGCCACATACTCAATGCACATAACAGGGATTAGTATTGGGACAAATAAAGGAGTACATTTACTCACCAAGAAGCCACCCCCCACCACTATATTGGTTCATTGCATTTGCACATCACGTCTCATCTGTACATGGATCGAATGAAAATGTTTCCTGTTGACATTTCCAAATTCATCATGTGATGATTGGTTTTTATTAATGTGTGGAGTCAATGGCTCTGATCCTTTCTAAGGATCACCAAAGCATTAATAGCCATACAAACATGCATATGCTAGCCATGGCGATAGTGTGAGGCGCCACGGTTGTTTCACCATTGATGCATATGCATATTTGCTGTGAAAAAGAACATGCACACCCTTTGCACACGAGGCTCCAGGTGTTTCCACCTTGAAATGCAACATGCTGCCAGCGGGGGGTCAGCAGGAGAGTAGAGGCTAGATTGCTGCCCCTCTCCTCTTCCCTCCGGTTACATAACCCAGCAAGAGGCTCTTTTCTGGTGCCCCACCCGTGTGGCCATGCGGCCCAGAACTGTTCACACCCCCCTCGATTCCACACGGGTTGTGGTTGTCACAGTAAGGTTGTCCGTGTAACCTTTAACTGGGGTTTTTTTCAATGCCTCAGTTCATCTTTTGGCCTGTTGCTTCTTTCCCAGCAGCTGTTATTTAGAGGTTTACTCCGATAATGAAGAGGATGGGGAAGCTTGTGCAGCCAGACACGATCACTTTCTCCATGTTTTGCCACTGGGTTGTAAAATGGGTTGTTTTAAATCACAGCTCTGTATGCATCATGCGACACAATCTCACATGTTATTTTTCCATCAGCCTTCCACATATTGAAAGACACAACCATACAGTTCACCCTGGAGAAGGTTCCCGTTGAGGACAACATCATCGACTTCCTGACGTCGGAGGAGAGCTGCCAGAGCTTCGGTCTGCTGCGGATCGAAGGCAGATTCGTTAACCCTGTTCAGGTTAGCAACAACTTTCTCCTTCATAAAAACATAACTGTTTCAGTCATTGTGGAAAGAATTGAACATGACAATCATAATAGCTCATTAATCTACTGCAGTACTTATTAATCATGTCTCACTTTTTGCTGTTTAGCCCACAATCACTAACAGTTTTTGGATCATCAAACGACTTTTTTACAATCCAGTTTCATTTGTATATGATCATCTCTCTGCACTTGTCAAATTGAAATACAAGGAAAAACCCAACTATTCTTTTACACTTGTCACAGGCTGAGGTTATGTCTTTGTCTCAATCGCTCCAGTGGGCGTGGTTTGGTAGGCAAGCCTCTGATCCCATGTTCTAGAAGTGTACACATGGGCCACGGTCGGTGTGCCAAAGTCTGATCACCTGTTCCTGTGCTCTGCTCCACCGTGGCGGAGTCTGGCCCTCACGACACAACACCTTCCCACTGGGGTGTGGAAGTTATTAGACACGTCTGTAGCTCACAAAGAGCTACACCGCCTGCTGGTGTATGCTGTTATTCGACAAGGAGTTTGTCAACCTCCTGGGTGGTCCCACTGTAAGTAATCTATGAGGCAGCCTCGTGGGGGTCTACAAAGTAAATCTGGCGGTGTCCCACCCACTGGAGGGGGTTCTGACCGCATCTCTTGTGAGTCGTGAGGTGGGTGGTTTCCCGAGTTGGTGATTCCTCTGGAATTTGTTGTTCTATGTCATCCAGTGCTTAAAGCTCTGCCTCTGGTGGTCTGATGGGATGAAATACAATTAAAGTTATGAATGTATCTACAGTTCTATGAATTCCGGACGTCTGTTGAGTGTTCAGTCCCTCAGAATCCTCCTGTGTTCTCCAGATGTTAAGGGACTGAGCTTCAAGTGTCACTTGACGATAGACTCAGGTGAGCCGCTGGGAGATCACAAGTGACTTTGTTGTCACAATAATACATTCTCAATCTGCGTACGCATAAGGATGATCATCCAGTGCTTAAAGCACCGTATCCGCCAGCCATCCAGGATTCATAGAACCGTAGTTATATACGCAACTTTCGTATCTCCCGCCTGTCACTCGTCTCGGCGGCTCCTCCTTTATGGGCCGAGAGCTGATTAAGCACCTGATGTGCCTCGCCTTTCTGTAACAAGCACATTGACTCTGATAAATAGAATTTGAATAAGTGGATTCATCTCTTTTCTTCAGAAAACCATTTGTATCCCATAACTGCCTTAATTTATTGAATCTGCTTTTTCCGGCATCGACATAAATACAACTTCAACCACATTTTTTTTTTTTTTTCATTGACTTTGTGCTCCTGGCTCAGAACTACAGCTGTAAATACCGATTATTTTAATAATTGATTAATCAGTCGATTATTTTTTCAATTAATCGAATCGGTAAAAAAAACAAAAAAAAAACATTTCAAATTGTAGGACCAGTTGATATTGAATGAACCAAACATCAAATATGTTATGATTATTTAAAAGTACATAACTGAACCAATACAAAGATGTATACACTATATCTACATATATACACATGTATACAAGATAATTATTAAATAAGATTTAATGTACTTCAGGGACCACATACAGTCCAGTTTCACCCTGAGTGACCAGACTGGTAAAATATTGTTATAATAACCTTTACATTTACACTTCAACATTGTTCTTTGTTGTGGTCACAGTGTTTGTAATGAAGTTTTCTATATTTTTACAAGATCAAACAGCGGTATGGAGCAGTAAGGTAAATCGTAGCCAAATTAAAATATAGGCGTGTTTTAGAGCTCCACAGATAAGCGACGTTACAACAGTAATCTCAGCCGGGGCAGCAGACCTTCTGAATGTTGTTGTTTACATCCTCCACTTTGCACTTGCTTTGTTTTGTTTTGTTTTGTCTCCCCGCATGGCAGCGAGCCTCAAGCTAGCCAGCGAGCCACCGTGCTAGCCAGTTCGCTTGAGTGCCGCGCCGCAACTTTGATGTTACTGAGAGAGCGAACGCTGGCCAAGTGACGCATAAATCGCATGACGCAACGAATCGATAATTCGATTCATTGCTAACACTTTTAATAATAGCATTGAATCGATTGGTTGTTGCAGCCCTACACAGAACTGCCTAACCTGTTCTTCAACAATGACAGTAGAGATTGAATCTTTCCTGTCGTTGTTTGTTCAGCTGTGATTCCAGGCTCTGTCAGTCTGTTCCCTGTGTAGTTATTCCCTGCTCATTGTCTGGCAGGTGTTCCTGTGTAAACCTGTGTACGAGCAAGTCCTGCAGACTCTGGACAATCTCTCTGTGACTGAGGAACATCGTGTGACACCCAGCCAGCCGCCGACGCCTCCTCCACCCACTCCCTCCTCCACCAGGCCGCACCGCTTCCCTGACCCCCAGGGGGGGCTTTTTGCACGGGATCCTCCTCATATCAGCTTCTCCCACTCGTCACTCTCATCTCCTTTGCCTCTCCAAGCTCACAAGCCCAGCGCTTTCCCTCCCTCCTTCACTCAGGTGAAGGTCACCTTGAATGTGGCCGAGCTGCAGGTCCAGCTCAATGCTGACCTGACCCAAGGCTCACAGGGCTTAGTCAGCCTGCGCTTTCAGGACCTGGAGGGACACTTCTCCAAAGATCACCCTCACTTACTGGAAATCCATCTGACTTTACGTTCACTGCTGATGGAGGACCTCCTGGAGCAGAATCCAGAGTCCAAGTACAAACATCTGATGGTGTCTCGTGGAGCTCCCAAACCATCTACTTTCAGTCCGAAGGAGTACCTGTCACAGAGCTGTCCCTCAGCATCCAACGCTCAGTTCCCCGACATGCCCCGCTCGCTTCCTGCCCACATGGAGGAGGCCCAGAATGTCTTCCAGCTCTACCAGAGGCATCCCAGCACTCCTTCATCCAGCACCCGCAAATCCAAAAGAGACCCCAACTGCCCCAGCACGCCCCCCCCTTCTCCCACTCCCCACTCGCCCTGTCCCGAGCTCTCTCCGGACTTCGATGATTCATTAGTTCACATCAGCATGCTGTTGGTGGACCAGAACCACCCGGAGTTCAGGACACGCTATGGCAGCGTGGGGAGAAGCATGGACATTGACTTCAACTGTCTGGATGTTCTCATCACGCTGCAGACGTGGGTGGTCATTTTGGACTTCTTTGGTATCGGTTCCACAGCCAACAATCATGCAGTGAAGGTGTGTTTGTCTCCCCAACCACTGGCGGGACATCCTCAGTTTGAACCCGACTTCAGTGAGGAAGACACGACTGAGCCCGTCAACACCAAACTGGACCTGAAGGTAGGTTCCACGTCAGCCGCTGCACAGCTGCTGGTCAGGTTCCGTCAGGTCGGATCGCTGCATCATCCAACAGGGAAGGGCTTCCTCAGAATTGTCTTTCAGTTAGTGACGGTAACCATTAGGTCACTGACAAATCAGAGGACGCCAGCATCATTTTCCTGGGCCTCGGTGATGGGTTAGCATTTCATCCACATTTAATGTGTATAATCCAAGTTTGGGCATATTGAAGCTTGGAGGACCATGGGAATGCCATCTTCTCCACCACAGGGATTATTTAACAGTGAAATAGAATGACCGCTGTAAATGAAAAGAAAATGGCTGTGAATGAACTCTATTGAATGGAAATACAGGCTTTGGCACAATCACAACGGCACCTCGATAGTTTTTTTATTTAAATGGTCTTGTTCACATGTATGTCAACAGTACATAATTTACTTATTTGTGTCTCGTTGGGGAATTTTCCACCAGAAAGAACCAGGTGCTAGTTCGGAGCCAAAGACAGATTTAGCGCCAGTTCTTTGTCTTTCCACCACCGAAGCCCCGGCCTGTCGGGGCTAAATGGGCGCGAAGCTGTCCCCACGTCGTTACTGAGCCAGAGCAAGGCCAGAGCAAGGCCAGAGCTGGATCTGACACGTCATCAGCTGGGGGTGGAGCTATCACTACCTACCAGGTGGAAGAGATTCTGAACCGGCTTTCGGAAATGTACAGCGAACACGGAGCCCCAGAGTGGTTCTAGAGAAAATAAGAATAATAACAGGTGAGAACGACACAACAAGTTGCTCCCTCAAGTTAATAATGTGAGGTCAAGCACACACAAGACGAGAACCACATACTGATTTGTATTTAGTAGGCTACTTTTTCTCAGACTAGACAACTGTGACTTATCTTCAGGTCTCTGTTGTTCGATGACTTTGGAAACTCCTCAGAGCGTATTCAGCAAGGTGAGTGCGCAGGACCTGCTAACCTGCAGCCTCCACCTGTCGCCATCGTGAACTCGACATCTCGGTGGGTGGACAGGTGGTGCTAGCAAAGTTAGTTCAATTGTGCTGATATTTGTGGGGTGGCCTGATGGTTACACATCACACACTAATCAGCTTAGTCCCGCTCACTTTTGACCTCGCCCTAGGGTGAGGGTTACAGGACCAACCCTCGCTGAAAGTGGCGCGTTTGGCTTTATCTCAACGCCCCCCCACCATCACACCCACTTTAGTAGACCAATATCTCTGGAAACCAGAAACATTCAGGTTGGTGTTGGGGTTAGGTGGTGGCCTATGTGCCACGAGTGACATCAGAGTTTACTTGGCTTTCAAAATAAAAGCCCCCCACGTTCTCTAAATAAAAGTGCTTTTTTGTTAAAACCGTCTACATTTCTATTTGATCAGTATGTACCCGGGCCACAGGCCACGATTGGGCCAGAGCCCATAATTGAACCGACCCCGACGGGTCGGAGTTCAGGGCGCGAGGTCCCGATCAATGCTGCTTGCAGCTTTAATTAAATTTCTCTTCTCCAAGGCCACTCCGGGGCTCTAGACTAAAGCAAGACAGACGTGAAAAAACACTAATAGAGCGACGAGGAGATGCAATGATTTCTGGCTCTTTGGTCTGCGTCCGAGGCTCGGGCCAGACTAGATGGAGCGAACTGGACAAAACCAATGAAAGCAGTCCGTCTCCTTGTGTCTGTATGCAAACTGTCAGTGCTATAGTGGTGAAATAAGTGCTGTACGACGTTATGGAGTAATGCAATGACATGGCTCTCACTTGACTCTGTTGACGGTGGAAAAACAACCGCTTCTTTAGCAGTACTCATGTAGGACTGGCCCTGAAGCAGCTCCTGGTTCCTTTTGGTGGAAAAGCCCTAACTATGATTCTTTCCAACACATTCTGGATTGGGAAGCCTAAAACTGTTGACATTCTCTTCAGGTTCATTCTCTGTCTCTTGTCCTGAACAAGAAACTCAACGAGCTGGCCAAGGCGAGCGTGTCCAAACTGTCCACTCATGTGGAAATGCTTGGTTTGTACTAATACCCACACAATACCATCCAGTCTGTTGTCCTGTTGGTTCATTGATTTTAATATCCTGTGTGGAATTTCAGATGGTAACCTGTCATTACAAGGCAGTTTGGGCAGTTTGTCTCTGAGTGACCTGACCCCACACGGTGACCTCTACAAAGAGCGCTTCACCACGCAAGGAGGGGATGCACTCATTTTCAACATTCTCAAGTTTGTATTGTTTAACTCTGTACCTATAAAAAGGGTAATTAACAAGAGAGAAGCTGTCCTGCTTGTGTTACCGACTCTGTCCTGGTCCCTCAGGTATGGGCTGCCCGATCCTTTCCTGGAGCGGGAGTGTGACATCAAGGTGTGTCTGCAGATGGCGTCTGTGCAGTACATCCACACCCAGCGCTTCCAGGCCGAGGTGGTGGCCTTCATCCAGCACTTCACCCAGCTGCAGGACGTCCTGGGCCGGCAGAGGGCTGCTATGGAGGGCCAGACAGTGAGTCACTGTCACATCAAGACATTGGAAATGATTCAAACTAAACCCAGACGGGTTTTTCACACTGATCTTCAATTCTGAGCTCCTTCCTGTTGTTTCTCATTTTGACTCTTCTCCTCCTGTAGGTTCGTGATCATCCTCAGCGAGCCTCCAGGGTTCTGCTGGACATCGAAGCCGGCGCTCCAGTGATCATCATCCCAGAAAGCTCGCGCTCACCCAGAGTCATCGTGGCCAATCTGGGCCAGCTGAAGGTGCACAACCGCTTCCTGCCAGCGGGGGCTCCCGGGACCTTTTCTCTCCGAGACAAGGTAGAGAAACTCACCATGGCTCATGCCTTTTTCCCTTCTCTGGTGAGTCCTTCTGCACCCTTCCTGTCTTTACACAGCACCGCCGCCTCCCACTCATTAACTGTATTCATTACTCATTTATCGGCATTGCCAACAAAAACTCATGTGATCATTGTAAGATCATTTCATGTGACATTTCTCCGAAATGCTGAAAGATTTTCTCATTGAGAAAAGAAAAAAGATGAAATGCTGAATGAATACAGCTTTGCCTGTTTTACCGTGTGTGAGGCATGCCTTCATAACTGTGTGCCTTTACGACCTCTTGACCTTTTTGTGATGTTATGAGAGAACAGTCCAGAAGTTTCACTCCTAAAATCACTTCCGACTGTGAAGTAAACTTGGGTTAAACCTTCATAAAACTCAGTGTGATGAACCGTGGCGAGATTTGTTCAGTAGAGTACTTCAAAGGCAAATAATTGAAAAAAGAAATTGAGTTTTAAGGGAAAACAGAGTTCTGCCTATTGTGCATTCAAAATGCGAGAGCAGAGCACAGCTGACTACCTTCATGTGTCCTGACGAAAACCCACAACTCAGGAAGGCTCATAAAAAGACGTCTGGCCTGTCGGAGGGCATTTGCTGCCCTCGGATGAGTTGAGAAGGAAAGATGCCCACGGGCAGTGGATGCAGATGGCTTTTCTCTCTGCACTTTAACACCCAGTCCTTGACGGCCCGCCACTCTGCTAAAGGGTCCCTCCCGCTGTTTCGCGGTGCGACCCAGGAGCGTCTGCTATAGGCGGCTGTGCGGCCACCTTGCCCCGGTCGGACCCGGGATCACCGTCCCGGAGACGAGGCTCCAACCGGCCTTAGCCGCCAGACTGACCCAGATCCTACGACGCTCCGCGCCACCACGTCTGGAACTGCTGACCGCCCCTGCTTCCACCTGCCCCCACGGTCCATGACCACTCTTTATGTCCACCTCCTGAATCGTAGGAGATTCTTACACTTGTGGAATCCGCTTTGCAAACACTTTTCAAAGGCAACAGTTTTGCTGGTGCCACCCTGGAAAAACTCCCTGGACTGCTGCGCTCTCTCCCAGCCACTGTCACCCGGACCTTGATCCACATTGGATCGAACCGTATTGGTCGCCAACAGTCGGAACTGACTAAAGAGGACGTACAAACTTTTTCAACATTCTTGAATCATGTGGGAAGTCTGTTTTTAAAGAGTTTGTGAGTCTAATTGATTCTTTTAATGTGTCTGTCACTGGTCTGACACATGAAAGAGGCCACACATTGGACCTGGTGTTGTCTCATGGGTTGTCTGTTGACATCATTGAAATATGTGCCGTGGGAAATGATCCAATTTCACATTTTTTCTAGAATAACATTTACTCTCACACCCGCTGTCAGCTGTGAGAGCAGTGTGCAGAGTAATGGTGTATAAATTCCGGGCCCTGTCCTCATGGTTTAACACGGGGCTCCTTGTGTCTCCTTACAAAGTTGTATGTCTTTATCGATGCAAATTCGTGTTGGAGATGGGTGAGGGTGAGTGAACCGTGGAGTTTGGCTCCAACAATACCATCAGACCTGAGTGTTTTCTTGTGTTTTTACTGCGTTGTAAAACTGTGAATGTGCTTTTGTATTCATGTAATGAGTGTGTGTGTCCTTGCGCTCTTTCTCATCAAACAGACACAGGTCTTGAGTGCAGCAGAAAAGATCAGCAAGCCGGATGAGACAAAGACATGGAAGGAGCTCACCCTCAGCAGACCGCAGGTTCTCCGCTCTGGAACGTGTGATGACAATGACCCTCTTTGCTTGGGTTAGCATCCCTATGGAGTTGAAGGAAAAAAACAAAGCACCATAAATGAACCATAAATAAGTCCAAATGCAATCTGATCTTTTTCTGCTGTTTGTTTCTCTTCCTTCCAGAAGACCATGTGTGCCTGTTGGACTGCATGGCCCTGGTCCTGCAAGAGATGGACATCTTTGCTGCTGAGCGTGTGTCCTGTCAGCCGTGGGACAGCAGTGGGAAACTCACTGACTCCCCAGACCTCATTTTCCCATCGTACGCTGTCCGTCGCACTGGACAAAACCTGCTTAAAGACCGCTGTCATCTCAAACTGAAAGTGGAGCGAAATCTTGACAAGTACGTCAACTTTGGTTTTCCTCAGCCTGCTCCTGCCTTTGTTCCAGCCAGCAGACAACAATGTAATGAAAGCGTACAGTAGCAAACTGTGGAAGAAAACCTGCCATACAAGAATCACCAGTAGTCCAAACATGATGAAGATCTCCTGTCTGGTACCAGAACAACCCCTCTGTTCACCACAGGGGAGCATGTTTGCTGTAAAGCTGCAGTGTTTCAGATCACTGTCAGATTTCTAACTGCTCAGAAAATTAATTTAACTCACAGAAGGAAAGTGGAGGGGCCTCAAAGACATCAGCTGAATTTGTACGTGAAACAAAAACCAGCACAATCTTAGTCAGTAGTTTTATACCAGAGGTGCAAGAGTTATGAGTATGTAAATATGAAAAGTAATTGTGGCATCACATAGGATTGAGGCTCGTTAAACATTTTTTACAGAAATTTAGCAGAACTCTTATCAGAAGTAACATAAAGTGTCTCTGGATCATTTTGAAAAAAAAAAAAAAAGTACTCCAAGAACTCCACCCATCCATTATCTGCCGCTTATCCATGGCCGAGTGGCGGAGGCAGCAGTCTAAGTAGGGATGCCCAGACTTCCTCCAGCTCTTCTGGTGGCACCCCAAGGCGTTCCCAGGCCATTGAGAGACATAGTCCCTCCAGGTGTCCTAGGTCTGTCCTGAGGCCTCCTACCGGAGAGACATAGTCCCTCCAGTTGGTAGTGTTGGTAATAATTGTGTTGTGTTGTGTTTTTGTTGCTTCGTTCATGTAGTTTAGTTTATTAGTTGTAAGTTGTCAACCAGCAGTGAAGAAGGTTTAGTGTGTCGTGTCCTCCTGGCATGGTCTTCCTGTGGGACTGTCAAAATAAAATGTGTGTGTCTCTGGGTGTTGTGTTCAGTGGACTTGTATTTTGGACCAAATGGCTCTTTGAGCATTAAAGGTTGGCGACCCCTGGTCTAGAGGGATCAATGAAGTTTTCTAAATCTGAATCTGAGACCCCAATCTGTGATCTATACAGGCGATCAGTGCAGAGGAAAGCAACCCTCATCACTCACCCTCTGCATCACTTCTCTCTGCTGTCATCAGGCAGGAGATACAGAACCCCACTGGCCCATAAAAACATCTCCAAGAACTCATTAATTCCATCTGCAGTCACTGTACTAAATAGTGCCCGGTAGCACTGTACGTTATGTGGTTGTTTTAGATCTGTTGTTTCTTTAATGATGTGTGTGTTTTTACTGAATGAGTTATATGAGCCGTGTTGAAAGACAAAGTTCTGCTCTATTGAACAGGCAGTAAAGTTTCATTCTATTCTATTTCACTCCTTGCTGTTAGGGAACTGAGCCATGCGGTGCCTGACATGTCGATCCATGGCAGCCTGTCGTCGGTTCACTGCTCTTTGGATGTAGAGCACTACTGGCTCATTAGAGGGCTGCTGGAGAACAACCTGGGAGAGCCCATTGAGGAGTTCCTCCGGCCCTACAACCTGCAGGACCCCAGCACCTATGTGAGGCAACGGCAGCCATACACTCATGCACAGGGACACACCGCCTCACAAGCTGCTAGTGACACACGTTCTCCTTTTGCAGACTGTTTTAAGTGGGGACGTCTACACAAACCTGTCCTTCTTGGTGGACATGATGGACGTCAGTCTGGAGCTTCTGGATGGTCCCAAACCTGTTGAAAACAAACACTCATTAGCAAGGTGTGCTTGCTTCTCCTCTGATCGTCACTTGATAAAGAAACACTCAGATATGTGTTTTTACAATCATGTTCACAAATGTTAGTAAAATAATGTTTGTCAACTAAACACATCCTTAACTTGACTACATATGAAACTTGACTGTAATGTACTTCTGAGTCTCAACAAGAAAATGAACAATGCTAATCAGAAATACCAAAAGAATGATGGAACCAAAGGAATTTAAGAAAGTCAAAGGAGATCAGAAGATATGCTTCACTTCTTGTGAGACCGTTTAAGCACACGGTTATCTTTGTGTTCTAAGTAGAACAGTGTGTTTAAGACCTTAAATCTAAACACCAGTTTTCCTCAAACGTCTAACTGCTTTATTGTGGTCTTTCTCCACTGTTAAACAATTAAATTGATATATTTGCCTTATCTTTCAAAGGTTTGACTTCATGAAGTCCAAGCTGCTTTTTGAGGGTTTCTCAAATGGATCCAAGTCTGTTAACCTGATGTCTCACTCGCTGCTGGCCTACGACACTCGATATGGTGGGCAGAGTAGAAGCAGTGCTGGAGCCGAGAGTCCAGGTTGCAATGTGTTTGACTGCATTCTTCAGCCGTCTAAAACGGGCTCAAACCGAGCTTCCCTGCAGCTGGAGCTTCATTACAGGTAACTTCATGTCCACACACTGGCAGCTGGAGTCCACAGCTGCTTTCATGCACGGTGTTCACTGTGGCCATCAGATCCACCCGGGACTCCTCCTGCTTCACCGTGGTCCTCAACAACCTGCGGGTCTTCCTCATCTTTGACTGGCTCAAGCTGGTGGAGGACTTCCTGCGCGTGCCGGCCGACAAGACGTCGGGCACCTCTGTGCCTCGTCAGCGTTGCTCCAGCAACTCCTCCACCCAATCAGGAAGTGACACCACCGGCGGTACCACCACCGCCGTCATGCCCAAGACCGTGAAGAGTGGCGTCGTCACCAAGAGATCCACCGTGCCCGTCACTCAGGACCGCTGTGTGGAGATCAAGATCAATGTCACCGGTGAGAACGAGCTCCACACCTGAACCCAGCCTCAGAGCAGCAGAGCTCCTCCCAGCACATGTTGATTTTTGTAAATGTTGCATTTGTAAACAGGCACAGAGTTTGTTGTTGTGGAGGATTTGTCGTGTCTGGATACCAATGCCATCATTCTGAAAGGCACCACGGTTCTCACTTACAAGCCCCGCCTGTTGGACCGACCTTTCTCTGGGAGCCTGGCGGGAATAGAGGTGAGATGCTGGCTCACTGTTGGTCACACCTTCGCACCATAGACCTCTGAGCCAGCTGCTGCTGCTGTCAGGAGAAGAAATCAACAGGCTATGACATTATCACATGGTTAGAGTATTGCTTCTTCAGCAAGATACTTTTACCTGTAGCTACATTCTCACTGCTCTCCTGCTGTGTTTCATAGCCTTGATGTGGCTCAGTGCCTCATAGAGATGCTTTCATGTTGGTTCTCATTGCATCAGTGCAGATTTTGACCAAATATCGCCGTCCTCTTTGGGTTTGCTTTGATTTGATATCCGATGCCTCCAGGTGTTCTCCTGTCGGCTGGGCAGTGAGCAGGAAACGGCACTGTCCATCATCGACCCAGTCAACATTCAGGTGGAGCTGTGTGGTAGCCCCACCTATCAGAGCAGCTCCGGGCTGCTGGACGCCTTCAATGTAGAGGACATCCCCCCGCTGCTGGAGGTCAGTGAATGAATCACACTGAGATAATGATCATCAGGAAACACTGTCGCCACTCTGCATAGTGAAGGTCATCTTCCCTGACAGAACAAAGCTTTCCCTCTCCACTGATTTGTTTCGTGACTTCTGAGGACATTTCTTTAACCCTAGAAACTGGTTCAATGTATGTAATTCTCTGACAGATTCAGTTTCCCACCCTGGACATCCGGCTGTCCTACAACGACATCCAGCTGTTCTTGGCCATCGCCAAGTCGATCCCCACGGCGTGCACTCCAGCGGCCGTCCATGCTGACGGGGCCACGGCACCAATGCCCGAAACAGCCAGCGCTCCCAAAAGCAGCTTCCGACAGAAAACTGAGGCTCTAATAGGTGTGTGTAATGGTCGCACTGAAAAAAGCTTGAACTCGCATGTAAAGAGGTCATCATCGGTTAATTCCTCTGTTACCACACTTATCGTGGACGTAACTTCTGAGGTTATTTTTGTATTTACAGAAAACCAGCTAACATGTTTGCAAGACCTTGGTTTCACAAAAGAGGATTGCAAACAAGCTTTGATCCACTGCAAAGGTCAGTGAGAGCTTCGAGTCACTTTTATCCACACCCATTGCTTTCTGAGAAAGTGTTGATGACCTCTTCCTTGTACTCAGGCCAGCTTGACCAGGCTGCCACATGGCTGCTGGAGAATGCAGACAACATGGCGGGGTTCTCCAGAGCCCAGGCCGACTCCAGGTCCAGCAGCCACTCCGCTCCACTGTCAGGCGTGGAGCTGAAGGCTGAAAGTGTGTGCATCTGTTTCATCGACGACTGCCTAGACTGTGATATTCCACTGGCTGAGTTCACTTTCTCCCGTAAGCAACATTTCTCAAGGAAATCAGTCCTGTGACATCTTGCACTCACACTATTAAACTAGAGAAAGACCATAACAGAGCAGGTACGCTGGAAGTGTTCAATACCGGAAAGGGAAATATGAAGCAGTGCTTCACAGTCTGTGTTTATTTGAAATCTGTTGTTAAACCTCTAGAAGTGTGCCTCAGATACAGCTATGTTCAAAATAATAGCAGTGTTTTTAAAAAAGTGAATAAAGCTCAAAATCCTTAAAATATTTTTAATTTTCTTTCATTAGGAACGCTGCACATGGTATTACACAACAAATCATGAAGGAAAAAAGTATCAATATTTAATTACTTTACAGAATATGAAGGAAAAGGTGATATTTCTGTGTTCCAAAAAAAAGCAGTGTCGGCATTTCTCATTACAAACTCAAATATTGACTAAATAAACTGAAAAAATATTAACATTTAGCAATCCTGACAATCAGTTAACTAGTATTTCGTTGAATAACCCCTGTTTTTGATAACTGCTGCACATCTGTGCTGCATAGAGTCAACCAACCTCTGGCACCTCTGAACAGGAACATTGGACAACCTTCCACAATTCCTCTGCATTTTGGGGTTTTGCCTCAGAAACAGCACATTTTATGTCACACCACAAGTGCTCAATTAGATTAAGGTCCGGGGATTGTGCTGGCCACTCCAGAACCTCAATTCTGTTGGTCTGGAACCAAGATTTGGCTGCTTACTGCTATGTTTGGGGTCATTGTCCTGTTGAAACACCCATTTCAGGGGCATTTCACATTCGGCATAAGGCAGCATGACCTCAAGTATTGTGATGTATCCAAATTGATCCCTGGTATGCGATATAAAGACCCGACACCATGGTAAGAGAAACAGCCCCATATCACGATGCTTCACGGTCTTCAGAGTGTGCTGGGGCTTGTATTCAGGGTTTGGGGGTCGTCTGACAAACTGGATCCAAAAAGAACAATCTTACTTTCATCAGTCCACAAAGTGTTTCTCCATTTCTCCAGAGGCCAGTCGACAGGATGTTTGGCAAATGCAATCCTCTTCAGCACATGTCTTTTTTGCAACAGTGGGACTTTGCGGGGGCTTCTTGCTGGTAGATTAGCCTCACATAAGCTAATTGCTAATGGTCCCAGCACTCACCGGTCCCTTCAGACCGTCTCTGATCTCCCTGGAGCAGACCCTTGGCTCAGTCTTTGCCATTCTGACTATCCTTCGGTCCATTCCAGTGGTAGTTTTCCTTGGTTTGTCTTTCCATTTTAAAGCATGGGAGATCATTTTAGCTGAGCAGCCGATCATTTCCTGCACTTTTTTATACATTTTCCCCTCAACAATCAACTTTATAATCAAATGAATGATTGAACTCCACACTGCTAGTTTTTTGAACACGCCCCTTTTACTTCATTCGTCAATTACACAGAGCCAGGAGTATTCATATCATCAAAGTTGGGTCTGTTGGGTCCTCTGACTTTACTACACCTGCTGGCAAATTATTTTCCATTTATTATTATGTTTTATACCAAAAACAGTGATTTTGTCCAACAGTCATGTTGGACTGCTATTATTCTGAACATAGCTGTGCTGCTAGAGATGCACAGAGCTGTGTGTATGTCAGACTGACTTTGAACAGCAGTGGGTTTGTTTTTGCAGGACTTTACATGCTACAGCGCATTGGATCCACACAGGAAGGAAATGCCAGCTTCACTCTGTGTGGAGACTACTACAACAGAGAGCTGTCAGGTAAGCAAGCTCCACGGCACAGGTCAAATGTATTGACCAAGAAAGATCAAATGTTTCTATTTCCAACAACAATCGGATGAGTGGACATGTTCAGATCTCAGATGTTCAACGTGATTTCAAACATGATATCCTAAAAACTTTAAATAATGGCAACTCTGAATGTCTTCCTTTGTTTTAGTACAGAAAGATCTGAGTACATTGAGGAAAAATAGTTTACACCTCAATAATTTGAAGTCTTCTCCCAAAAAACTGCAATTATAATATTATGCCATCTGAAAAAAAAACCAACCAAAAAACTCCAGTGTCAGAATTCAAGAGTATGTCTTTAAACACTTTAAGGCCTAAGCACTGAAAGTCCAAGGACCGTATTATATCTGAAAGACTGAGGGTCCGAGTACCAAGGGTGTAGGACCCCATTGCAAATATTTAAATTCCTGGGTACTGAAGTTTTTCTCCCCACTCTCCTCTCTCCTCTCTCCTCACTCCTCACTCCTCTCTCCTCTCTCCTCTCTCCTCACTCCTCTCTCCTCTCTCCTCTCGCTCCACAACACGATTTCTGCAGCCCTCATCTCATTATTATAGCCTGGCTTTGATGCTAACACACAAGGTTTCCACTTTAAATGCTGCATAACTCATCTTCTGGCCAAGATCACCGTTTCTTTACTAATTTCATAGAAACTGGTTTTGGCTCAAGGGTCTTATGTCTGACTCCCCCTGTCCAGATTCAACATGTATGATGTTTAACATTTGTTCCAGTGATCAATGGTATTCTCGGGAATTTGTACTTTTTTTGTTTGTTAAAAATGATTGAATTGGGAGGCCTTTACAGAGAAGATGTTTGGAAGGAATAATAAAACTGGCTTCAAAATCTTAACGGCGTGTCTCTGCGTTTGTGTTTGTCTGTGTATTTCAGGCTGGGAGCCCTTCATCGAGCCCTGGCCTTGCTTCCTGTCCTGGCAGCAGCAGGCCGCCGGCCGTCTTCACCCTCCTCGGCTTAAAATGGGAATTCGAGCTAAACAGAGGCTGGATGTAAACATCACTTCGGTTCTGCTCGGTGAGTATAGAGGACATGTTCTTCTCCAGTCAACTAACGGAGGAGCGGCTCTGTGGAGCTTCATTCAGGTGAGCCCGATGCTGCATTAACAAGTCCACTGTGTCTGTCAGAGCAATACAACACCACCAAGAGCTCCTGGATAGCAGATTATTGTAAGGAGGAGGAACACACGCCACAATCTTCACCTCCGCTGCCTTGGATCGGCTCTTCAGTGGATCCACCCAGCTTTGGACAGAGTGAGTTTTAACACTGCATCACAGCTCACACAGAAGGGAACTGGTTTGAGTCCAATAAAGAAAATAGTGTTTCAGCAGTTATTCAGAATCCTCAGATCATTAGAAAATGGCATTTCTAAAAGACTGAGACATTTTGAAAATGGACTATATCATGATGTAATGACAGGTTTTATTGAGTTGATTGAACTGTGGCAGACCTGAGAAGGAAACCACAAGAAGCTCTGGTGCAAACAGGTCACATCCCTTGTTATTGTTTCTGTGGCGTCGTTGAAGCACTAATGAGCCAACCTCATAGGAACGTCCATGTTCACAAGTCGGTTAAGACTTTTTCTATGTGTTCTCCTATATTGACATATTGTTGGTCATATTTATACGAACGTTCCTAAAGCCTTTAGATGATATATTTGGAGTGGAATTACGAGGCTGAGGCAGCCGAATGAAGGCCTGCTGTCGAGAGGAGTTTGTGTATTTGATCAGTGATCTTCAGAGGATAGGTCAGCTTTAGTCCAGGCCATTGGTTCCATATCTTCATCTTGTAAGACCTGCTCCAGAGTTGCTGTACTTTAGAATTCCTTATTTTGCGATAAAAGTAAAATGAGCATCCGTACGTTGAAGCACCAAACATGGCACTTGTAAACCAGGCTGCTGTTCTGAGGAGAAGGTGAACCGATGCATGGACTGAGTAGATGAAGGAGAGATGAAAGCTCTAACACTGTTGCGTGTTCCCTTTGCATGTCTCTTTGTTGTGCAGTAACTGTCTCTCTCTGCTGTCAGGTGCATCTCTTGCTAACCTTAGAACTAGAAGCACAGCCAGCTTGACCTGCCTCGAGCAGCATATTCACCACGGAGGTACAGTTGAGAGCGGAGCCGCCCACACAGCCTCCTCCATCTCAGCTCTCATGCAGCTATCCTGAGGAGCTCTCACAGCATGCTGCAGTGTACTGAGTGAACAAGCATTTCTAATAAAGCCTGTGCAAAACGCAATACATCACTTTCACCTTTTCAACGTCTATTGTATCTACACTGTGAAAAACTAAATTAAAAACATGGTTTAAAGTCCTTTCTTCCAGCTCCCTCATTAAGAACAACATTGGGCTGTGATACTGGGACACTTACTCACTCCGACTGTCGCTGAACTGACGGCTAAAGCACAAGCTGCAGAAACCTCGTTGGACAGTGGGCGGCTGTGACTCCGGCGGGACAGTGTGACGTCTCAACTTTGCTTTTTCAATACACATCTCTGTCTCCTGTCAGACACTGAAGCCCAATCAGCTGTCATTGCCATCAATACAGGTTCTTCTGCTCCTGAACTCCTCATCGGTGGTCTGCCTTGAGGTCACCTGGTGTTTATCAACACATCTGGAACTCATCTGAGCATACTGTTGATGGCCAGACCACTCATGTTCATTTGACTCCATTATCTCTGGATCTAGTGATCCTCCATTCAAAAGGAATTTTCCTGTGAGTTTACCTTCTTCACATCATTATTTGAAGCTCATTCAAGCCAACAGTCTTTTCCAAGCCTGGAGAATCCATGTGCATCCACGTTGATCTGAACTGGCCGTAATACTCCAGGATAAGATCTGCCATGTGGAATGTCAAATGTTATTTGATCATAGTCATCTGGATGAAGCCATATACATCGTGTACTTCACTGGAGCCGCCTCTCCAGTGTGATCTTGGCATCCTACCACATGCAGCTCTTGCTGGTGAGGAAGTCGGCAAATCACTGTGTCAGATGCAGACAAAGATCTTCAAACCATACGAGAACCTGCCTCCCGTGGGTCTGGATACAGGGCCAGTTCTCCCAGTTTATTAATCTAATGCACGCACACACTTCCACTTGGTGCTGTCCTGTATGTGAGCAGCTTCCTCCGCTGCCCTTCATGTCTCTGTGGCTCTTCCCTTTAATGGGAAAGAGGTCATCAGCCCTTGATGACTATCAGGTGTGCTACATTTGCGTCCCTCCACACTTCCCTACTTCACTCAGCAGCGTGACAAGAAGCATGAAGACATGATAGCCAATCAGAATCCTGGACAAAAGCACAATGTCATGAATTGTGATGTAAACAGCCGCCTACTCCCTTTTGATGGAACCGGCGACAGAATTGATCCAGAGTTCCACTGTGGCCGGAGTTTTCAGATGCGATTCAGACCCTGGCGGTGCTTTGTCTCACCTCCTCCATGTGACTCTCCGACCTTTCCAGGTATCATTGCTTGTAGACGTGGTCCTGTGGCTGACCTTGATGTTGCCTTCCTCCAGTCGCCCTGGACCGTTCTTGGAAGTTGTCCCTGATCAAACCCTTTGATTGTTGGTAGTGGATCTCAGAGTCCGCGGAGCATCAGTCTGCCATACTGCTTTTACTTGTGGCTTCATAGTGAAGCCAACAGGTTTTAGAGTGAGTGCAGGATGCTTCCAGCTCTTCTTCTGGAACACATTACTCACTAAACGTTGAGGATATTTGGCTTTCAGGTGGAATTTATGAAAAATGTCAAAAGTTCTCGCGATAGTGATATCATATCATGAAAGTAGAACATTTAAAGTAGAAGGATGCGCTGGTCAAAGGATTCCCTGATGATGATGATTCCCTGATGCAACCTCAATGAGCGAGAGCATTGTTGTCCATGAAGAGGAAATTAGGTCTGTGTTGTTCATGTTGGGGCACAATCACTGGATTAATCATGTTATGCAGGTAGTTCGGGCTTACACAGAGTGTAGGGCAGTTCTGTACCGACTGGACACACCTGCCCACACCGTAACACCGCCACCACCAAAAGCTGGTCTGGTGACAACAGTGGCTGATGCGTAGCTCTCCTGGACGTCCCCTGGACGTCTCCTGGACGTCTCCAACATCGTTGGCGGCCATCATTTTTGCTCAACGTGAATCGACTTTCATCAGAGAACAGCACTGAGGCCCACTGGTCCGTCGTCCAGCGTAAATGCTCCCTGGTCCATCAAGACCATGACGCCTGTGCCTGGCGGTGTGGTCAGGTACCTTGCAGGTGGTCTAGAGCAGACCACGCTGGCGGTGTGGTCAGGTACCTTGCAGGTGGTCTAGAGCAGACCACGCTGGTGGTGTGGTCAGGTACCTTGCAGGTGGTCTAGAGCAGACCACGCTGAGGGAAACGGTTTCCAATGGTCTGACGTGACACTTGGCGCCTCTCGCCTTAAACGTGCCTGGAGTTGAGTGGCCTTCGTCATCCGGTTTCTCAGGCGTTGTTCACGATGTAGCGGTCATCAGCATGGGATGTGGCCAAAGGACGTCCACTTCTACACCTTTCTGTGACTCTTCCAGTCTCTCTGTCTCTGTTCAACCTGCTGATGACCCTCTGTGACCCTCTGAGCTCAGTGGACACTCCGTCTGAGGACGTCCTGTTTGAAGCGTCACAATGCGAGGTACTGTTGATCCATCGTTGGGTGTCGTCTTGGTCTCATGAGGTCAAAATGTGAACAGCATGATGAGGACGACTGTTAAACACCAGCTCTAATTGAACCAGGACATTTATTGGTCGATTCAAGGATCAAACAGCTGTTGTGAATTCTGCCGTTAAGCTCCTCGTTGGAGAACAGCAACTTGTGCAAGAAGTACTGAAACATTTAACAGGTGGACATGTGCATTCAAAAGCTTAGAGAAGGCCACATTAAGTTCACCTGTAAAGGTTTGAATGCATTTTAGGCTCTTCCTGAAATTTCACTCAAAAACCGAATATCCCTAACTTGTTGCGAGTGGTGTATGTAATGGCCTCCTGCTTGACATGGTCTGCAGCTCTGACCTTCTCTGGCTTTGCTGTGCTGCTCCATCAGATCTTGTCTGGTTTCTGGCTCTTTGGTGCTCCATCACTCACGGTGGAGGCTGACTGAGCATCTCTTCTTCTCTGTACCAGACTTCTACCATGCCAGGCTCCTGGACTCTCATAGCACTTCATAGCATGCTTTCCTTTGAAGTTTTGCCTGAGCATGTGTCCCACTGCATGACCAATATGTTGGGAAGTCCTCTTGACAGTCTGTAGTTTGTTGACGATGCAGCATACAGAGCAGATCTCACACAGGGCTGTGTTCACACTTGTCAGGTTGAATTGACACATTGGAATGGTGGGACTCCAGCTCTTCGCACAGTGTTGGTTCAAAACAAAACAAGTGAAAAAAGAACCCTTTACCAGTTTCGCCTTGATCCATTTTCAAATCACTTCAAATGTGATTTGATTGAAGTCTAAATTTCGCAAAGTTGTTTAATCCAACATAGAATGTGAAGGTTTCAGGGCCAAAGTCTCCTTGCAACTCTTCATTGTTGTTTCTGCTGTTTTAACTTTGCTTTGCAGTTGATCAAGACTGGACAATGATAATAATACTACAGTAATCCTGATGTGTACCTCATAATATTACTTCAGCTTAACTGCAAACTGATTACAGACAAATTCTGTACTCACTTTGCTGATGCTGATGATGGTGGTCAGGATGAAGCTCAGGTGTGAACACATCTCACTTTACAGTTTGACAAGTTGATTTTAGGCTCGCTTTCTGGTATGATATTTATATAGAAGGGCTGCTTGATATATCTCAATTTACATGTCACAAAACTCTAACCGAAGTGATTTAAATGATGTGTTCCTCCACTATGCATTCTGCACACCAACTTCTGTGGACAACCAGAGGGTCAGAAGCACAAAAAAACAGAGAAATTATTTTAAAAATGAAGGAAATCCAATCCTAAAGCACCAAGAGTCCAATTTAATTTAGATGTTGTGTGTTTAGCTGATATCGTGCAGCCCTGACATTTATAAATCCATGTAGTGAAGTGCATGTTGTCGCTGAGCTGTTTTACGAGAAGGGTTTACATCGGTAGACGATGTCAAATGTAATGTCAGTCTTGCTGATTCATGTGCACAACCTGAGGAAAGGCTGTTCAGCTTGGCTAAAAACTCAGTGTAAACGTTAATGTCTTTGAACACTATTATTTAAAGGGGTACTCTTGTGGTTTGTAATTCGAATGGATCAGTCTCAGAGCTATAGATTTGTTGTTCAAATGAATACTTTAACATCAACTGACGATGTAACATCCAGAAACCTCCAGAGTTGAAGCAGAATAAACAGAGTGGGTTGCAGCACCTGAATTGATCCTCTCTTCCTCATCAATACATCTGTTTGGTAGTTTTATTGGAGTGCCCCTTTAAAGGAAAAATCCAGCACACCTTTTTGGCTTTTTAGCCAGAAAAAACAAGTGCTTAACCGTTTTGAGTCAAACTGTTTTTGAATAAAGCAGAGGAGCATGCTTGCTGGTCAATCATTATTTTCATTTCCACCAGATGCCAAACTGTCCAAGAGGAGGCAGCCGTTTGTGCCTTACGCTCTGCGCAACCACACAGGGTGCACCATGTGGTTCGCCACTATGACCACAACCCCAACCAGGTGAGTGCAACCACGTCCAGGTCTTTGAATCGCCCTGTGGAAGAATGGATGAGAAGCAGCATGATGCCGCTGGGCCGTGTTCAGTGATTGTTAATGAATGCAGCCACATCGAACACGTGGAGTCTCACACCAACACAAAATTACATAACACGAAAATACATACACTTTTTTAAGCCATATTTATTCATCACATACACAAACAATACACATGAATAGAGATAGTCTGTCCCTGTCTTATATTGTGTGTGTGTCCCCCCCCCCCCACCCCACACACACACACACACACACACACACACACACTGCCTGCTAGAAATGTCCTGTTTTCACTTGACCATGCTTGTTTCATGCTGCTCCTCCCTGTCTCTCCCATTATGTCGGCAAATTTGATTGGGGTTCAGTAATTCTGTGATTTTAAACTGTGGGCCTGTCCACACGACACTGGTCAGGTGACGGGTAAAGAAGCACATCTGTGGGAAAACAATGGTGTCATTGCCCCCCTCCCCCTCCGCCATGTGTTGATAACACAACAGTGGCAGACTACCTGCTCCAAGCCGGGCTGCTGAAGCGACTGATAACAGGTTTAATGTGGTGATATGTTGGATTTCATGAGTACAAGGAGGAGGATGGTTTCTGTCTTCTTCATGTTCATACTGACGTGTGTGCAGGATTTCTGTTGAGAAGGCAGGAAGAAAAACGATTGCTTCGGTTCGTGTGGACCGGGTCTGGGAGTCGTGTGACTAGACTCTTGTAGGAACCTGCTGGTCACTGGTACTATAGCGGGAGTGTCCCAGGCTTTTATGTAGGAGCTCAGCTGTTCCACTACCGGTGAAGACGTTTTATAGAGCGGCTATACCCGTTCATGCCAAGCGAAGAGCTGTGGCTTTACCCCCCTGCTCTCGGTTGGGGGGGGTCACCCTCTGGCATGTCGATGGGCAGCCATGTTGCCTGAAGGCTGACTCGGGGCACTGTAGGGGAGCTGTTGCCCTCTACTGCACTGGTAAGGAAACTCATCCCGAGTGCATTCCATTTTTTTTTTTCCTTTTTCCTTTTTCCGGAGAGAACCAAGTATTTTGGGGTTGGGTTAGGATTGGGGGGACAACTCTTCTCCAAACAACACCTTTATTGGGTCACAACACACTGGGACTGACTCCCTAAACCAAAACATGAAGCGGTTAAACATGGAGGGCTACAATGTCTGCCTTCTGCTCTCGTCCCTCTCGTCCCTCTCGTCCCAGTCCCTCGGTGAGGAAGACTGGTTCTTCTTCCTCTTCGGCGTTGGGTCTCTCCAGAGGCTAGGAGATGGGTGGAGTGGCGTGGTTGGGCTGAAAGCTGCTGTCTCACCCAGTGGCGTTTCCAGATGTAAAGACTTGGTGGGGCAAGATTTGATTCTATTAAGTCTCGTGACGGCACCGAATTCCAAAGTAAAGTGGGGGCACAACCTTTCTGCCATAACATTATACCAACTAGGGACGAGCTGGAATCTTGTTTCAGACGAGTATCCGGTACGGAGAAAGCATTTTTGACGAGTAGAAGCATGATACAAGTAAAACTCGTCAATATCCGTGCTCATGCTCTGTGATTGGCCAGTCACACACAGACCACGCCCCTCCCTACAGACACACCTCTGCAGCCAGAGTGTCCAACTCTCACAGACACAGACAGTGACTGATCTCTCTATTTCGGTTTGTATAATATGTAAAGCTACTTAGTGAACTTACGTACGCGGTGCATTTGACAAGACGGAGCTGAAAACGGCTCGTGTCGCGTCGGACACTGCCTCCACTCCAGTCGGGGTTTTTTGGTGGTGTAAAGTCTGTAGGGAAACGTTTTGAGAAGAACACGGTGAACAAGGCTGACATATTATTTCCTGTTTACCACTACTGGATGTTTACATGAATCATCAGGTTCACACATCATTAATAAATAAACAGTCTTACAGACCACTGACACACATATACACATATAGCTGAACACACAAAGTAGCCTATATTAATATGTTTATTGTATATGGCGGTTCATGAAAATAAGTATATTATAAATATTACAAATATATATATTTGTGATATCGGTTTTTTTATATATTAAAGGTGTACAGGAGGATGTTACACTTCCGGGTGGATCATCAAGACTATTGGTCCTCCCAAGTGTCAATCATTCTGGTGATGTATTACGTCACGCCGTCGTACGTGCTCGTCCCCAGGTAGCGTGGATCTATAAGTTTTCACTTTCTGCGCATGCGCGCTTTCAGGTGTCTATGGTGAGCTACGCCTTCAGCTAGCTCGCAGTTCTCACCGGGTACTTTGAAAACGGCAGAGGGTCGCAAGAGAAAACGTCTTGGAAGTGTATGAGAAGAAGAGAAAGGCTTGGGAAGAGAGAAACAAGACCAGAGTGTTTTGGGAGATTGTTTCACACGATGGCGCTGAAAGCCCAGGTTGGGCTTCCCACTGACGCTTCAGTCGCCAAGTTTCTACTCCACAGGGAAAGTTTGGCTTCTATTTGGAGAAATCCATTTCAAATCACTTCCAGTAAAAGTTCTCTACGTCTAGATTGTAACTTTCCAGGGTTGATTAGTTTATTTTCTTCTTGTAAAGTGAGCGATGTGAGCGACGCCGACTTGTGACTTGTAAACAGAGCGTGCACGAGGAGAACTGGGCTCGTCACGTCTCTCTACACGTTTTAGTAGGCGTTCCGTCTCGGGAGCAGGGAGAGTGTTGCGCATGTGCATTTTTTCAAACGGTGGAGAGGGCGTGTCTTTCCTACAATTCGGGAAAATCCTCCTGTACACCTTTAAACATTGAATCTCGATTCTGAGGCTGTTCTGTAAATAGTTTTCAAATAAACAATAAATAAAGCAACTTCTGATCAATCATATCAATTTCAGACTTAATGTACCAATTTAAGCTCCACCCAGTTTCAATTGAACCACGCCCACTTCCAGTTTAGGCCCCACCCACCCCGAGTACAGATATGGATACAGATCATTAAGGTCAGGGGTCGGCAACCTTTAATGTTCAAAGAGCCAGTTGGTCCGTTTCCCACTGAACTCAACACCCAGAGACTCACACCCACATGCGCCACAGTCCAACTCGCCCATGTGCACACACCCACTTTGTCACTCACAATATCTCTGTGATGTTATGGTGAGCAATATAAAAGAAGCGCACTCGAGAAAAAGCTTATACTTTACAACAGACGTGCACATCAGTCTTTTATTTTGACACTCCCACAGAAAGACCATGCCAGGAGGACACGACACACCAGTCTTTTATTTTGACAGTCCGCCAGCAGACCATGCCAGGAGGACATGACACACCAGTCTTTTATTTTGACAGTCCAACAGGCAGACCATACCAGGAGGACACGGCACACCAGTCTTTTATTTTGACAGTCCCACAGGCAGACCATGCCAGGAGGACACGACACACCAGTCTTTTATTTTGACAGTCCCACAGGAAGACCATGCCAGGAGGACACGACGCACAAAACCTTCTTCACTGCTGGTTGACAACTTACAACTAATAAACTAAACTACATGAACTAAGCAACAAAAACACAACACAATTATTACCAACACTACAAATCTAATATAACCCCCAATAATTACATTTAAAACACCACAAACAGAAACTCCCATGATGCATTGCAGCTCTCAGCTCCTTTATCGCGACACATTATTAAAATGGAAGATAAATGTGGGAGATCTGGATTGTTAGAACCATGAGTGTGATGGTGTGTCTTTAATGTCCTGTAGTTGTTGTTTAATTCACTAGAATGTTCCGTCACTCTCAACAAGTCTGCAATGAACCTCCTGGAACTGTGGGCTTTTACTGTGAAAGGTACAGGAAGCTCCCAGCTTCAGATAACAGTTGACCTGCAGCCGCAATTCTACGTTCTTCGTGCCATTATCGTTGCATAATGACGTCACAACGCTGCGTCGTTCACGACCCTACATTCTACCACTCTTTGTAGCGGGACTGCACAACGCAATTGGCTCTGTCTGTGGTCCGTATAGATGTGATCATTGACAACATCAGCATTTTTCACAATCACAATTAAATAAGTTAATTAAATGTGTTGTATTACTGTATAGACAGAACAAATCAATTTGTTTTGAGCAAACTCCACTCTGATCCTGTCCATTCCTACATGCCTCCAGGTTCCTCCATGTCATTTTTCTCATAGTGACGGTCGTCACTCTCAACAAGTCTGCAATATTAAAATATTTCCTCTGCCGTGAACACTCCCGTTATTGCTCACGTGCAACGCTTTGCACCCACTGGTTATTTTGTTGTGTGGGTTTATTGAAGCATCAGCACTCCACAGCACCGCGGTCTTCTGACGAGGTTCAGATGGTGCTTAGTAGGAGCTAGAGAGGAAGTGGCGATACAAGCCTACGGTGCCATCGATGATCATGGGAAACGTGAACGCCCTGCTGAACAAGATGGATGAACTGGCTGGGCTGGTGAAGAATGTGAAGATCTACAGGGAGGGTCGTTTGTTGTGCTTCACTGAAACCTGGCTCACTGCCAACATCCCGGACGCCAACGTTGAACTACCCGAGCTGTAACCCTGGGAATGTACAGATTAAAATGACGTCATGCTGTAGGGACGTAGAACTCTTGGCCGTGAGTCTACGCCCCTACTATCTACCATGGCTGTTCAGACATGCTGTGCACCTACATTCCACCTCAAGCTAATGCAGAAGCAGCTTGTGACATCATCCACTCCGCGGTTGCCAGACGACAGTCGCAACACCCCGAGGCCGTTATGCTAACATCAGGGGACTTTAATCATGTTAATTTGGACTTGACACTTCCTGCTTTCACCCAGCATGTGGACTGCAACCATACTTGCTGTATGCAAATGTTAAAGACGCATACAGCTGCTCTCCACTGCCCGCTCTGGGTAAAGCAGACCACCACCTGAACTTGCTGCAACCTCACCCCATCCCAAGAGTGAGGAGGCTACCAATCACAACCCGAACCTTCAGGAAGTGGTCTCCGGGTGCAGAGCAGGCTCTGAGAAACTGCTTTGAGACAAACCTTGAGGCGCTGTTAACTGCACCACAGATTACATCAACTTCTGCATGAACACTGTGGTTCCTGTAAGAACTGTACGCCGCTTCTCCAACAACCAGCCCTGGATCACAACTGACATCAAAGACCTTCTGGAGCAGAAGAAGAAGGCCTTTAAAGACGGTGATCAACAGGAGCTCCAGCGTGTGCAGAAGGAACTCAGGGTCTGGCTCAGGCAGGCCAAGGAGCCGTACTCAAGAAGTTGCAGAACAACGTGAAATATTAATATCAATATTAATATATTAATAGCAATATTCATTCTGTTTGTTCTGAATTTGTTCTAAATTGCTTAATGGTGCCGAATCCAGATTTTTAAAATTCTCCTGATGAATTTCTAAGAATATGTTTTTATGAGAGATAATGATTCTCTATTAGATAAAGCTTCTTTGTTTAGATAAAGGTTCTTTGTTAAGACACTTCAAACCACTGCAGGAACACTTCAGTGAGAAGCGTACCGGTTCACACTTCACTTTCCCTCCTTAGGGTGGCGCTGTCTCACAGCAGCAGTGCAGACTCCATCTCAGACGCCCATGGTCCAGGAACTGACGACACCCACAATGTGAGCCAGTGGAGAGAGGTGCTGCCTGGGGAGGAGATCCCCTTTGAGTTTGAGGCCCGTGAGAAACTCCGTCACCGGTACTAGCATGACACACCTTCACAACACCACAACTGATCCACCAGAACATTCTGTCCCATTAACAGCAATCTCACTGTAAGCAAAGCTTGACTTTGATTCGATGTTATTGGAGGTCAAACGGTCACGGGTGAATTTGTAATGTCGCTGTTTGCAGACACACTCACGAACTGAAGCTGCACCAGCTGCTGGTCCAGGTGTGTGGATGGGAGCAAGTCAAACCCGTGTCTGTGGACAAAGTGGGTGTGTTCTTCCGCTATGCAGCTCCAGATAGAAACAACTCTTCCAACACCGTAAGGAACATTTAGAAACCAGCTTTATTCAAGGTCATTTGAAGGACTTGTGAGCTCAGGTCTTCTCCTCTCTGCCCACAGGTTGGCAGTCCGATCAGCAGGACCAACATTATCCACCCTCATGTTTATGTAAGTCTGCCCAGTCTGCTTCCAGCACGCTGTTTAAATGAGTGAAACACGGACAGGTACGTTATTTAAAGATGTCACATTGAATTTGTCTGGCCTTGCAGTTCTCAGCCCTTCCTCCTGTACGGGTGGTCTTCTCCATCACGATGGAGGGCAGCGCCAGGAAGGTGATCACGGTGCGCTCGGCCCTCATGGTGAAGAACTGCCTGGATGTTCCTATGGAGGTCCGGCTGGACAGCCCCTCAGCGCCCGACAGTGAGATACTGCTCCCTTTCTTTACTTTTTGTTCTATTTAAACTGATGTCTGATGTTCTGTAAACTCCTGTGGCTGTATTCACAAAGCATCCTGAGGCTAAAAGTAGCTCTTAGTGACGTCACTCTTATAAAACAAACTTAGAATTTGAGACTTCCGGTAGAAGAACAATAGGGTAGAGACTGAGCTTTGTGGGAACATTTTGGAAAACCACGACAGCTATAGATAAATAACACCTTCAGATTGGAAAATAATCTCCGGACAAGATGTCCTCTTCCACGTGGAGTAAAGGACCCGGAAAACAGAGGACCTTGAAAGAAACATGCTTCAAAAAAAAACACCTGGGATAATGCTAGCCTGGATGCTATTAGCCATGAGGTGTCGGGCTCTGAGAACAAAATTCTCAGGGCAAAGTTAGCGAAGCGGAAGATGCAGAGGCAAATGAGCATTGTGCGCTAAGGTACCTGCTTCAACGAGATAAACAAGTCACTGATGTTGGGATCTCACCAGACCACAGAAGGTTTGTTCATTTCTAGGGAAAGACAGTTTTCATTTGTCATGATACAGCCATGACATAGGAATTTGGACCCGGGAATGTGATTGACCATCACACCCAGTGGGGGGGGGGCTTTTACCACAGCAGACCCTCCCCCGCTTTCTGCTCAAAAGACACTTAGTCACTGCTTGTGTGAAGCTCTCAAGATTTGACACCTTTGAATCCACAAACCTTCACTCCTCAAAGCAGTCTTGCAGAGTCTTGCAGCGAGTCTTCTCCTGTCAACACCCGGGAGGAGCTGCATCCCAGCAGCTAACCAGCGTTAGCCTCCAGCTAACACCAGAAGCATTCACTCCTCAACTCCTCTGCTGACCCGACCACGAGGGTCAGATCTTCCCCTGATCCAGAGACCAGCGCCTCTGTCCATAATGATTAATAATGATCAAAGATAGTTATTAATAATGTTATTGAAATTTAATCTGATCTGTATCAGAACCTCGGAGCTCCACCTGTCTAAACAGGAAATGATAGCCAATTCAGTTATATCAGTCTC